>NC_063341.1:76700721-76747420 GCF_021869965.1 Rhincodon typus
CACACACAAACACACGCACACATAGACACATAAGCACTCACACACACACATGCACCCTCTCATGCACACACAAACACATGCACTGTCTCTCTCACACACACACACACACACAGACACACACACACAGACAAGCAAGCACTCTCACGCACACACACAAACACATGCACTCTCTCTCACACACACACACTCACACATGCACTCTCTCACACGCACACACTAACACATGCACTCTCTCACACACACACATGCACACATGCGCGTGCACGCGCACACACACACACACACACACACACACACACAAATAGAGTAACTGGATAATGGTTGGATAGTCTTTTTTTGTTGGTTAGATGGGGCATAATCACTGGACAGAACTTCTGCAAAAGTGATCACATGGGAATCTGGCTCCATGCTTGAGAAGGCAGTATCCACAAATGTGGAGCTGGAAAAGCACAGCAGGTCAGACAGCATCTGAGGAGCAGGAAAGGCAACGTTTCAGGCCGAAACCCTTCGTCAGGCACATGGGACGATGGCTTGACACTTCATTTGAAAGGCAGACCATCCAACAGTGCTGCTGTCTCTCAGTACTGGAGGGGGTCTGAGTCCCTAGTGTGTTAACGTGCTAGCCACTTGGGTATGAGGGGAAGAGCTAGTCACCCATGTTCTCTTACTCAATGACAGATGCTTGATCCACTGAGATGTCATTATTACTAAGTGATTTTGATTGATTAATTTATTGTTGTACAGTGAAAAGTGTTGTTTTGCGTGCTATTCAGGCAGGTCGTACCATACAAAGTGCTTCAGGGTGGCAGATCAGAGTGCAGAATGCAGTATTACAGCCTTGGAGAAGGTGAAGAGGGAGTGAATTAACATTTGAGAGGTCCATCCGAAAGTCTGATAACAGCAGCGAAGAAGCTGTTCTTGAATCTGTTTGTACATATATTGAAAACTTCTACATCTTCAGCCTGTTGGAAGAGGGTGGAAGAGAATATAACCGGGGTAGGAGGGGAGGGGTTTTTGAATACTCTAACAACTTTGCCCAATTCACTTCTAAGCTGCTTGAATGGACTAAAACAATACTTGAACCTTTAATTATTAAAAGGAATCTACTTCTCAATGAATCAGAAATTCCTGAATTTCTTCATAACCACTCACCCTTTATGTAATTACCACTTCTATAAGAATTAGGAGCAGGAGTCGGCCATCTAGCCCAACAAGCCTTATTGAATGGTGGAGCAGGTTCGATGGGCCAAATAGCCTACTCCTGCTCCTGTTTCTTATGCTCTTATGTCTGTAAGGCTGCATCCCATCTTGAGTCGCAAAGTCTTAATGATTGTGCAGAGAAGTGACAGAGCAGGAAAGAGAACGATGCAGATCCTGTACTGCAGATTCCAGTAGACAATGGGGTGTCTTGCCTCGAGAGCTCAAAAATCTGAGGCCGGGAATTGGGGCTTTTTAATCACGCGAGCAAACATAGCACAAAGGCATGATCCTGCGTGGACCCTCATCTTTGAAATGAGGGTTCAAGTTCTACAACAGATAACTAAGCATACAATCGTTGAGAAATAACCCAATCGATCTCCATCAATCAAAAACAGATTATCTGGTTGTTATTACATTTCTGTTTCAGGGAGCTTGCTGCGTGTAAATTGACTGCTGCATTTCCTAATTACATCAACAGCTATTCCTCAACAAGGCTTTGTTGTGGCCTCCTCCTGCTCCTATCTTCTATGTTTCTATGTTTGTCATTCATTCTTCCTGTGTTCCTGATGGCTCCTTGCTCCTTCTGTCTGACAGTTCGCAACAGTTGGAAAAAGAAATACTTTGAATCGAAGAAGCTGACTGCCCCTTTAGAAGAAACATCATGCAGGTTACGGAAGGAGCTGGAACAGCATTACCTGAAACTGCTGCAGCACCTGGAGGCCAGGGACTCGAGAAAAAGGCCCAGAAAGTCAACCAGCACTAGCGATCCCAAAGTAAATGCTGCTCATTTGGACAATCCAACCATTGTGATAATATATTGAACTGAGAATCACACAATTGCTACAGTGCGGAATGAGGCCATTCCTGCTGCAACTGTCCCAGGCATTAGTGAGACTGCAGCTGGAGTACTCTGTGCAATTTTGATCCCTTTACTTGAGGAGGGATGTGGTTATATTGGAAGCAGTCCAAAGGAGGTTCACTAGATCGATTCCAGAGATGAGGTGTTTGGTGAGGCATCGATTCCAGAGATAAGCAGTTTAGGCCTATACTCCCTGGAGTTCAGAAGAATGAAAGGAGATCTAATTGAGGTCTATAAGATGCTCAAGCAGATTGACAAAGTAGACGTAGGAAGGATGTTTCTTCAAGTGGGGCAATCTAGAACGAGAGGTCATAGTTTTAGGATAAAAAGGAGCAGATTTAAAATGGAGATGAGGGGAAATGGCTTCTCCCAAAGGGTCAGGAATCTGTGGAATTCACTCCCTCAAAGTGCAGTGGATGCCGAGATATTGAGTAAATTTAAGGAGGGGATAGATAGATTTTTAATGAGTAATGGGTTGAAGGATTATGGAAAGCGGGTAGGTAAGTGGAGATGAGGCGGAGGTGAGCCATGATCATATGAAATGACGGAGCTGAATGGCCTAGTCCTGCTGCTAGCTCTTCTGTTCGTATGAATATCAATATTCTATGTTTTTCCTTTCCATAATATGTCAGCAGTAATTGTCCAGGCACATAATGGGGCTACTAAAACAAAGTTGCTGGAAACGCTCAGTAGGTCTGGCAGCATCTGTGAAGAAGAAAACAGAGTTAACATTTCGGGTCCGGTAACCCTTCCTCAGATGGGGCTAACTGTCAGGACATGAGGAAGAAGTAACTGGATAATAAGATAAAAATGCTGCATTCATTTCTCTAAACGTTCAGAAAATAAATTAGAATGGGTTTGAACTGCTAGTGTTGTGTTAGGAATTACATGATTTTTCTTATAATATATGGTTGGCCTTCTGTCTCCCAATCACACTTAAGACCATCATTAGGGGCATGGGTTCAAGATCAAGCACCTCCAATGTTGTTTCTGGGATCTTACAGTGTGTTTAATTACTGCCGAGTTTGGCTGCCTACTCAAGGCTTTCGTAATCTTTGTTTCCTTTTTTTTGTAAGACTTTATGATGCTTGGTGCAATGATATCAATACAAACACTGATGATGTTCTTTTACAGAACGAGTTAATTATTCAGATTACAACACTCAAGCATGAGATTGATCAGCTGTACAGAAGTGTGGAAAATGCCAAAATGAAGCTAATTACTGAGATAAAGGTACAGTATTCTAGTCATCTACAGACTATATGGGTAGACTTTAGCACCAAAATTATTTTCATGAACACACAATAGAGGTTAGAACAACACAACCATGTTTTTCAGCAGGTTAATAAGACCATAAGACCTAGGAGCAGAAATTAGGCCATTTGGCCATCGAGTCTGCTCTGCCAGTCAATCATGGCTGATAAATTTCTCAATCCCATTCTCCTGCCTTGTCCCCTTAACTTTTGATCCCCTTAACAATCAAGAATCTGTTTATCTTCATCTTAAATATACTCAATGACCTGGCCTCCACAGCCTTCCATAGGTTCACCACTCTCTAGCTGAAGAAGTTTCTCCTTATCTCCAATCTAAAAGGTCTTCCCTTTACTGTAAGGCTGTGCCCTTGCGTACTAGTCTCTTCTGCCAATGGAAACATCTTCCCAACATCCACTCTGTCTAGGCTTATCCACTTAACCCAAACATCCCTGGATGCGATGGGCAATTTATCATGGCCAATCCACCTAGCCTGCACATCTTTGGACTGTGGGAGGAAACTGGAGCACCCACAGGAACCCAATGCAGACAGGGGGAGAACATGCAAACTCCACACAGACAGTCGCCTGAGGCTGGAATTGAACACAGACCCCTGGCGCTGTGAGGCAGCAGTGCTAACCACTGAGCTAATCTGCCACCCCAGTATTCTGTAAGTTTCAATTAGATACGCCCCCACCCCCGCCAATCCTTCTAAACTTCATCAAGTAAAGACCTAGAGACCTCAAACATTCCAAATATGTTAAAGCTTTCATTCCTGGATCATTTTCGTGAATCTCCTCTGGACCCGCTCCAGAGCCAGTACAAGCAGCATCAGAGGAGCAGGAAGGCTGACGTTTCGGGCCTAGACCTTTCTTCAGAAAAACCCTTCATTTTTCCGAAGAAGGGTGTAGGCCCGAAACGTCAGCCTTCTTGCTCCTCTGATGCTGCTTGGCCTGTTGTGTTCATCCAGCTCTACACCTTGTTATCTCAGATTCTCCAGCATCTGCAGTTCCTACTATCTCCAGAGCCAGTACATCCTTCTTGAGATATGAGGCCCAAAATTGCTCACAATATTCTAAATGTGGTTTGACCAGAGCTTTATAAAGTTTCAAAAGTACATCCGTTTTTATATTCTTGTCCGATCTAAATAACTGCCAACATTGTATCTGCCTTCCTAACTACCAACTCTACCTGCAAGTTAATCTTAAGAGAATCCTGGACTAGGACTCCCTTTGCACTTCAGATTTCTGAACTTTCTCCCCCTGTGGGTTAGGCATCGCTACTTTAGCTTATATCTATGTATATTTATAACTATTCTCTTACATTAACCCTATTTACAATGCAGGATTTTCTTTTGAGGAGGAGTTAAGTAGTTTGGGTCTGTCCTATTGGAGTTCAGAAGAACGAGAGGCCTTAGGGGACTTGACAGGGTCGATGTGGAGAGGTTGTTTCCCTTTTTGGAAGAGTCTAGGACCAGAGAGCATCATCTCAGAATAAAAGGCCACACATTTAAGACAGAGATGAGGAAGACTTTTTTTCCCTGAGAGGTTAACATATTGGTGGAATTCTTTACTGCAGGGGGCTGTTAAGGCTGGCTCATTAAGTATATTCAAGGCTGAGTCAGACAGATTTTTAATCAGTAAGGGAATCAAGGGTTCTGGGGAAAAGGCAGGAAAGTGGACTGGAAGATGATCATATCGGCTATGATCTCACTGAGTGGTGAGCAGTATAATCATTTATAGTGTATGAGAAGACAGTGCTGATTGGTTGGCAAGTGAACTCAGTAGCAGTATGCACCAGTTTGATGATGACTGATAGTAAACTGCCAAGTTTTATTTCAATTGTTATTAAAATTATGCTTCATCATCATTAATGCAAATAATATTGAAGGTTGCAAAAGGCAATTAGCATACTCCTGCTTCTATTTCATTGTTTCTATTCAGCCTCTTGTGTCTGTGCCAGTTATAAGCATAGTTATATAAAACGTAACATTTTTAAATGAGTGTGTTCGTGCTTTGTACGGTGGCTGTGTGAAAATATGCTCACTCTTTTCAGCTGAGACAGGTAGTAGAAGTTGCCATGTCATTCAGTGAACTTTTGGTAATAGCTTGATAACTCCTATTGCCTTTACAGCTGAGAAAACAGACATCTACAGATCTCCGAGCCCTCCGTGCTGAACTTGCACAGAAGAAAACCCAGTCATCCCTAAATCGCCTGCATGGTGGCTCTGTAACTCACAGTTTGAATGTTTTAGTGACTTAACCAAAACGAGACTGTGTTACCTTTGATCTCTTAGCCCTCCCTATGGGATCTTGCTTCAATTGGTATCCATGTTTCCTGATTTCACTCAAGTGATCCCATTTCAAAAACCATTTCACTGCCCGTGAAGCACTTTAGGACATCAAGGGGTTGTGAATGGCGCTATATAAATTCATGTTCTTCCTTTGCCTCTGTTCAGTTTTGACAAGACAAATACCAAAGCCACCTCACCGTTTCTGATTTACTTGCATATTCTGAAAGACAACCAAATTTGTTCTGTTTTAATTGATCTTTCAATTTATTTAATGCAAACTCTTAGAGTGCAGTAGAAGGCTGTAAAGTTGATTCCCCATTTGCAGCTGCTGAAACATGCGATTGTGTAATAGCATCGCTCAGCGAAGGTAAGAAATGGCCTGTATGAAGACAGGCAAAAAAAACCCCAATAAGTTCCAAAGAGGAAAGGAAGACACTTTTTATTTAAATTGCAATGATTCAAGGAGACAACTCACCAGCATTGTCTCAAGGCCAATAAGGAATGGGCAATAAATGTTCAGTCAGCATCAATGGCTCATTATATTTTGAAATGAATCATTATTTTCTTCTTTCTTGTGGTTAATGTAAATGTGGACCAGCAGCTACAATTTTGTCAAGTTACAAAATTAATAAATTGTAGGAATTTGAAAGGCAAGATAGTTCGTACTTCAGGATTTTGAAACTTTACTGGCATTTGAAAAAGAATGGACTTATTAGGGAGAGTCAGCATGATTTTATGTGGGGGATGTCTTATCTCACAAACTTGAGTTTTTTGACCAAGTCCAAAGATAATTGTTTTCACTAGTGCTTTGGAGACTGAGGGGGTGAGCGCATAGAAATATATAAAACTATGAGAGTATGGATAAAATGGATAGCTGGAGTCTCTTTCCCAAGGTGGAAATGTAAAATATCAGGGGCCATAGGTTTAAGGTGAGGGGGTAAAGTTTAAAGGAGATGTGCAAAGCTAGTTTTTTTTATGCTGAAAGTGTTAGGCACCTGGAATGTGCTGCCAGGGGAGGTGGTAGAAGCAATATTATAGCAACATTTAAGAGTCATTTAGACAGACACATGACCAGGCAAGGAATAGAGAGATCCGGAGCATGTGCGGGCATCTCTCTGCCTTAAAAATATTTACAGATTCTGCATCCACTGTCTTTTGAGGAAGGAAATTCCAAAGACTCTCAACCCTCAAAGAAAATAAAAATCCTCATCTCTGTTTCAAAAGGGTGACCCATTA
Source organism: Rhincodon typus (assembly GCF_021869965.1). Lineage (NCBI taxonomy): Eukaryota > Metazoa > Chordata > Chondrichthyes > Orectolobiformes > Rhincodontidae > Rhincodon > Rhincodon typus. Next base: position 76,707,561 of record NC_063341.1, read on the forward strand.
TTTTAAAACCATGAATTGTAGTTCTAGATTCTGCCACAAGAGGAAGCATCCTTTCCACATCCACGCAGTCAAATCCCTTCAGGATCTTATAATTTTCAATTAAGTCACCTCCAACCTCCAGGGGATATAGGGCTGGCCTGTTTAACCTTTCCTCATAAGGTAATTCATTCATTTCAGACTAGTAAAGTATAGTAAAACTCCAAAATTTGTTGAAGCTTTTTTGTCTCACACTCATCAGAATATTCACAAGAAATATTAATGTAACTGTTTTATAGTGTATGAGAAGACAGTGTTGATTGGTTGGCCAGTGAACTCAGTAGTAGAAATGCTTCCAGGAAGAATGCACCAGTTAGACGATGACTGATAGTTAACTGCCAAGCTTTGTTAAAATTGTTATTAAAACTATGCTTCATCGTCATTAATGCAAATAATGTTGAAGGTTGCAACCAGCAAATAACAAATAGATGATGTGTTTTTACGCAGCATGATATTGTAAAAGTTGGAGTGCATTGCGTTCGTCGTTACTTGCAAAGAGGTATAAAGAAGAAAAATTGCAGACCTGTTGGGGAAAGCAACGATAGTGTTGTGTATTCAATGGTTTCTTGTACTTTTAATATGTCTCAGAGTTGTGAAAATATGATGATAGTTTCAAAGTGTGCAACAGGTTTATTTATGTGTCCTTTTAAATATCACTGCAATCACAAAATGTTTGTACTTTTCTTTTATTCATTAACGGGATGAGGGCATCACTGGCCAGGCAGCATTTATTGTCCATCCCTAATTGCCCAGAGGGCAGTTCAGAGTCAACCACATTGCTGTGGGTCTGGAGTCACACGTAGGCCAGACAGGGTAAGAATGGCAGTTTCCTTCCCTAAAGGACATTAGTGAACTCATCCCTATCTAGCTCCAACTTTTAGATTTTTCTGTAGTATGTGTATAGTTTAGCTTTTAGCTAATACCCAGGGCCAACCAACTAAGCTCAGTGAATGTCAAATGTAAACAGGCTCACTTAGCGGAATAGCGAATAAATGAATATTGTGGGGGGTGCATAGTGGTGCATGGTAATCTCACTGGACAAATGATCCTAGACTAATGTCTGGGGTCATGGCTTCAAATCCCAGCATTGAAGAAAAATGTTGGACACTACAGGGAGCAGGGCTACAACTGAACGGCTCTTTCAAAGGGGCAGAATAGCCGCTTGTATTATCTCACTCTGTCATTCTGCAAAGACCCAAATAATGATCGACTCTTGCAAAATATAATGTGCTTTGAAATAGCAGAAGCAACAATTTATCAAATATAGAGACAGATATATTATTCTACATAAAGAACCTTATAGTACAGTGCACTGGGATAAGGGATGTTAATATCATTCTTAGCAAATTGGAATTTTTTTGTGTCCTGGCAAGTTCTTTACAAAACCAATTCAAAAACTACAACAATGTAAAAATTGTCATTTCTTGTACGTGGTAGGATTGAGTTTCTGATTTGGCTGCGATCAGAAAACTCAGCACAAATTAAGAAGTCTGCTTATTATTGCAAGTGAATTTATAGTTCGTTTTGCCACCCCAATTCACTTGTATAACTTCAAATGTAGCACCTTCCGAGAATCAGCACAGTCAGTATAAAAGCATCTTCTTTTTATTCTGTTATGGGCTGTAGGCATCGCTGGCAAGAGCAGTGTTTATTGTCTATCTGTAACTGCCCTTGAATTAAATCACTTGCTTTTCCATTTCTGTTCTGAGCCAACCTCTGTGAGTTGCTACAAAGATACTTCATATTTAATACTTCCTGGAGGATGTAAGTTCTGTAGGAATGTAGAAGAACGGACTTTTGTTTCTAGTTGTGTAGAAAATATCTGGAGTGGTTTATTTAAGAGATCATTGAAAGGTCACTGTGGCCACTGGAGGTTTTTATTTTTTTAAAGGAGGGTTTCTAGAAATCACAAGGCTGGTGATAACTACTTGTTTTGTTGTAGACCTCTGCTGGGACTGCTTGAACAGTAACTGGCTTGGACTGTATTTTTATACCTGGAATTAGTTGAGGGACAAAAAGCATGTGAGGAAGGGATGCCCAGCTCATCTCTCCTATTTTGTGAAAAGAGTTCTCTTGTTGAGTTCAGGATGAAACTCATTGGTTCTTCTGCAACAGTGATTGCAGAAACTTCTCAGTATTGCATTTCCTGAGCAAAAGGGAAAAATAAATGAGATACAACTGGCCAGTTCACTAAAGCAGATTTCACGATCCATAACATCATCAGCACATAGGATTATATCTTTCTTGGTCTCTGACAATTCTGATGCATGCAAATAGCTCCCAATATGCTCCAAGGAATATTCATTTAATTCTTATAACTGAGATTCTAATCTCTGAACATTCAATAACTTGATATTTAGAGAGAGCAATCAACCTTCCATTCTGTTGCTTTCGCAATCACAATCCTTCTGACCCAAAAACAGTCCAAAAACCAGTTCAAATTCTGACCTCTCCCTGCCAAGCTGACACTCTCACATGAGGCCCCAGTTAAATTCAACATCCTGTCTCTGCTTGAGCATAAGGCCTCTCCAGAGTCACAGTGTCCATAGAGCAACCTTTAATAAGAAACAAACTGCAATTAACTTTCAGGCTCGACCTCAAAAACAAATATCAGTTTGTTTGCTCTCTTTTTCTAAAACACAAGCTGCTGCTCACAGTCCGAAGGTCACCTTCAGCTCACAGTTCACAGCTCCAAACCAAGAAACTATAAAAGAAACAGAATAATGAAAAATCAGCAAAGGTTCTAACAGTGTGCACTAGTCAATTCTGTAGTATATCAAGTATTTTTAATTTGTAAAAGTTGCTAAATAGCTTCCTCATCCTTGGTTGTCTTCCTTTCGGATGAGCTCCACTTGAACACTCACTATAAAAGTAATGATTAATGAAAACTTTTCAAACAGTGTGCACAGGGTTGATTTCAGAAGAAAGATTTTTAGCCCGGTTTAAACATAGCGGCAACTGGATTTACTTAATACTTCAACTTTATGGTGCCAATTTGGCTTATCATAGACACCAGTGCAGCCGTACACATGTACAGTGCTGCCAGCCCCTCATCCATGCCAGTGTCCAACATGATCAGAGGTATAGATAGAGTGGACAGCCAGAGACTTTTTCCTAGGGTGGAGGTAGCTTTTACAAGGGGACATAGTTTTAAAGTGAAAGGAGGTAGATATAGGGGAGACGTCAGAGGTAGATTCTTTACTCAGAGAGTGGTAGGGGCGTGGAATGCATTGCCGGAGAGGGTAGTGGAGTCGGCCTCATTAGGGGCATTTAAGCGGTTATTAGATAGGCATATGGATGATAGTATAAGGTAGGGGTGGAGGTTAGATAGACCTTAGGATTAGGGTAAAAGTTCGGCACAACATAGTGGGCTGAAGGGCCTGTACTGTGCTGCACTGTTCTATGTTCTATGTTCTATTCCAACTGTTGCTGAGCTGTAGCAACACAGTCAGTCACTAACATTCTGTGCTTTCTCGTGCCAGACAAGGAGTTCTCACTATAGAAAGGAGTAACAGAAATACTGCTGAGAAGCGAAGTGTGCTAGCACCCCTGAACCCAGCAGAAGAAAGGATGCTTTGCAATGTGGGTTCAGCTACAACAGAGCCTGTAGCATGCAGTTTCATTGAGAGTGTTTTGGATAACTACATGTTGCTGTTTTGTGCCCCTTCTCGACTCACACTATGCCCTTACCCTCCTAGATGGCACAAGGAGGTTGCTGATGGTGTGACCATCATGTTTCACACAGTATCCCCTCCTCTATTACCACCAGCTATCCGGTTCTGATTTGGTGCTTCAGGTCCCCAAGAGCTGCAGCTTGTCCATCCTCAGCAGCCCCAGGCAGAAGAGTGAGAGCTGTACCAGGCTTTCGAGAACGAGGAACCGTCACTTGATCTGAAACTCGCAGGCACTGGCACAGAGACTGCTGCTGCAACAATGTAAGAGACGAGAGTCAGGACCTACACATGTGGTGGGTCATGGCATCTGACAAATACAAAGAAGGTGAAATGAAAACTTCACCCATCCCTACCCACCCAACTTTGGTCTAGGCCCAAAACGTCAGCTTTCCTGCTCCTCTGATGCTGCTTGGCCTGCTGTGTTCATCCAGCTCTACACCTTGTTATCTCACCCAACTTTAATGGTGAGTTTGGTGCATTGGCAATGAGGTGTGAAGACAAGTAGCTAAGGCAAATAAGAACAAAAGAAATAGGAGCAGAAATAGTTCATTCAGCCCCTCAGGCCTGTCCTGCTATTCTATAAGATCATGGCTGATTTGTCCTGGGTCTCGATTCCTCTTTATGGCCAGCTCCTCATAGCCCTGAACTCTTCAACATTTCAAAAATCTATCTTTCGATTCACTCATGAGACATGGGCATCACTGTCTGGGCCCAGCATTTATTGCCCGTCCCTTGATGCCCTTTGAGAAGGTGGTGGTGAGCTGTCTTCTTGAACAGCTACAGTCCATGTGCTGTAGGTAGTCCCACAATGTCGATTGGGAGAAATTTCCAGGATTTTGACCCAGAAACCGTGAAGAATTGGCAATATATTTCCAAGTTGGGATGGTGGAGTGGCTTGAAGGGAAACCTGCAGGTGGTGGTGTTCCCATGTACCTGCTGCCTTCGATGGAAATGATCATGGCTTTGGAAGGTGCTGTCTGAGCATCATTGGTGAATTTCTACAGTGCATCCTGTAGATAGTACATGCTGCTGCTACTGAGTGTCGGTGGTGGAGGAAGTGAATGTTTGTGGATGTGGTGCCAATCAAGTGGGCTGCATCATCCTGGATGGTGTCAAGAAACTCACTAAAGATCCTCAGACAACACCTTCCAAACCCACAATCGCTTCCATCTAGAAGGACAAGTGCAGCAGATACTAGAGAACATGTTACCTTCTGAGACACTCACCATTCAGACTTGGAAATATATCACCGTTCCTTCAGTGTTGCTGGGTCAAAATCCTGGAATTCCCTTCCTAAGGACGTTATGGGTCTACCTACAGCACATGGACTGCAGAGGTTCAAGAAGGCAGCTCACCCCCACCTTCTCAAACCACATTGGCAATAAGTGCTGGTCCAGCCAATCACACAAGTGAATTAAATGAAAGATTCTTGGGTGTTGTTGAAGCTACACCAACAGCTAGGGTCCCAGCACTGATCCCTGTGAACACCACTAGTCACAGGCCTCCAATCCGAAAGGATTCCTAGCCTCTGACCTGCTCTAGTAGCCACTGTGATTGTATGGCAAGTCCCATTGAGTTTCTGGTCAATCATTACCCCCAGGAAGTCAATAGTGAGGGATTCAGCGATGGGAACAACATTGCGTGTCATGGGGCAGTGGAGATTTTCTCTTATTGGACATGGTCGTTGCTTGGCTCTTGTGTGAGGCGATGTTACTCGTTACTCGTTACTTTTCAATCTAAACCTGGATATTGTCCAGATCTTGTTCCATTTAAACATGGACTGCTTCAGTGTCGGAGGAGTTTATGAATGATGCTGAACATTATGTAGTCATAGTCATACAGCATGGAAATGGGCCCTTCAGCCCTAACCTGTCCATGTTGATCAGGTTTCTTAAACTGAACTAGTCCCATGTGTCTGCATTGGCTCATATCCCTCTAAACCTTTCCTAACTGTTCCTGCATCTACCTCTTCAGGTGGCTTGTTCCAGATATGCCAGCCTCTGTGTGAAAAAGTTATCCCTCAGGTCCTTTAAAATATTTCTTCTCTCACATTAAAAATATGCTGTTAGTTTTGAACTCCCCCATCTTAGGGAAAGGACCTTTGCTATTCACCTTATCTATGCCCTTCATGATTTTATAAACCTCTATAAGGTCACTCCTCAGCATCAGCAAACATCCCCAATTCTGACCTTATGATGGAGAGAAGGTTCACATCCTTTTTAAATAATTTCAGTGATCCATGTGATATGAGCACAGTGGTATGTGAGCTAAAATTAGCTCTTTGGTAACTCTTTTCTGAGTGGACTACAGTTGCATAATTTCAACATTCCTCAAGCAACACTGAACACTGACTTTGAAAAAAAATGTTTTATTTTGATAAATACATAACATGGAAACATTCAAAAATAAACAACTGTAAATCCATCATGAAGACTACACTGTTATTTAAGAAAGTGAACAGTAGCCCATTTATTTTCCTTTCCTCTGCAATTGGGGGAAACATAAAATTAAAAGATTATAAGAGTTTCAAATGCAAAGCTGTAGCAGTACTGTAGTGATTGTAACGCGGTTCGCTGGGTGATCCATTGACTATGGAGTTCCCTGATTGGGGCTGTTAACCTGGGCCAATCAGGAAGCCCTGGCTGACAGATATAAACAGGACTGTCAGAGAGACTGCTCACTCTAGGGGCTTGCTCTGAGCAGGATGGTCAGAGTCCATGTACTGTTCACATGTAAATAAAGGGTGACTTGGTGACGAGATACCAGCTTCTGTGCAGTTATGTCAAACACAAAACCTGAAAGAATCATTGTTGAGTGGAATTAAGATGTGTATAAAATGGACAGCACAAATGTGTCTGTCAAAATTGGATTATTACCCAATATAGATTAATGGAGTCATAGAAATGTACAGCATGGATAGACCCTTCTCGGTCCAACATATCCATGCTGACCAGATATCCTAAATTAATCTATTCCAATCTGCCAATATTTGACCCATATCCTCTAAATCCTTCCTATTCATGTACCGATCCAGATGTCTTTTAATAGTTATATTTGTACAAGCCTCCATCACATCCTCTGGCAGATCATTCCACACATGCACCACCCTCTACGTTCAGAAGTTGCCCCTCATGTCCCTTTTAAATCTTTCCCCTCTCACCCTAAACCTATGCCCTCTAGTTTTGGACTCCTCTACCCTGGGGAATAGACCTTGCCTATTCATCCTATCCATGCCTTTCATGATTTTCTAAACTTCTATAAGGTCACCCATCAGCCTGTGACACTCCAGGGAAAATTGCCCCAGTCTATTCAACCTCTCCACGTGGCTCATAACCTCCAACCCTAGCAACATCCTTGTAAATCTTTTCCGAACCCTTTCAAGTTTAACAACATCTTTCCTATAACAGGGAGACCAGAACTGAATGCAGTACTCCAGAAGTGGCCTAACCAATGTCCCATACAGCTGAAACATGGCCTCCCAACTCTTATACTCAATGCACTGACCAATAAAGGCAAGAACACAAATGTCTAATTCGCTATCCTATCTACCTGTGACTCCAGTTTCAATAAACTATGAACCTGCATTCCAAGGTCTCTTTGCTCAGCAGCACTCCCCAGGACCTTACCATTAAGTGTATAAGTCCTGCCCTGATTTGCCTTTCCAAAATGTAGCACCTCACATTTATCTAAATTAAACTCCATCTGCCACTCCTTGGCACATCAGCCTGTCTGACCAAGGTTCTGTTGTGCTCTGAGATAACCTTCTTTGCTGTCCATTACACCACCAATTGTGGTGTCATCTGCAATGTTGTGAAGTTGGGTGAAATATCTGTGAATTGGAAGGCAGGGCTTTAGAATTTGATGTTTGGAAAATGATAGGGAGAAGATTACATGGTCCCTTTAAAAGATGATGTGCTTTTTCTCGGCTTGGAGAGAAACAAAATGTCTGTGAGCAGCTTGTGGATTTGTAGGTGCACAGAGGACACCTGAATTGAAATATTCGTACCAAACGCTGTATAGTTAGCAGTCCAAGCTGCAGTTTTGCTTTGTTATCAAGACAACAAGTTTGAATTTAGCCAATTAATTTAAACCAGGCACTTAGATACAGAAAACCAATTAAATTTAAATCTGATGGCATTGACAATGTAGGACTAATCCTATTGTAAGAAATTGATATGTCATCAAGGGTGTAATAAAGAGGGCATTTGCAAAATCGGCAGAGAACCAACTGTCATCTGATAACAGATAAGCTCTCTCAGCTCTTAGAGAAAGCATCATTTAATTAAGGGTACTGCAGCAACCTTAGCTAATATTCCTGACAAAAGAATTTGATGGAGAAGATGTTCCCGACAGAAGATCAATGGAGAAGGTATAGAACATTCTGGAAGACGTACTCTGGCTATATTTTCGAGGGACTAAATTTGAATATTTTCAATACTATTTTGGTTGATATAAGTGGGACTTGTGTTTATTGGAACAGCATACCATTAAAATTTTGTTTTACTCGGGAATAATTAGTAGTTAAGGGCGGATTGTTTGGTTTGTTAATGGTTCAGTTAATTTGTTCACTGTTAGAGTTAGATAAATACATTGTTACTTGTTGATTATAGAGTGAGTGAAAGGAGTTTTTTTTTCATTTAACCACTCCTTTATAACAGTTTGGGGGTGAGAGGCAGGTTATACCACTTTTCATGCTTCTTTTAACAGATTATAGGGTGAGGCAAGCATCTCTGGATGTTTTGGTTTTAGTTATCACAGGGGGGTCGACCTCTGCTTTATAATAGCAAACGTACTAACCATACCTCCTATTTTTACATTTTTTATCATTTATATAAATCATTTATTCATTTATATAAATGACAAAATGCAGTGGACCCATCACCAATCATTGTGGCACACTGCTGGTCACAGGACTCCAGTCTGAAAAGCAACTCTCCACCATGCGCCCCTGTCTCCTACCTTCAAGCCAGTTCTGTATCCAAATGCTCCAGCATCTGCAGTTCCTACTATCTCTGTATCCAAATGGCTAGTTTTCCCTGTATTCTGTGTGACATAACCTTGCTAACCAGTCTACCATGCGGAACCATGTTGAACCATATCTATATAGATCATGTCCATCAATCTGCCCTCACCAATCCTCATCGTTACCTCTTCAAAAAACTCAATCACGTTAGCGAGAAATGATATCCCATGCACAAAGCCATGTTGATTATCCTTAATCAGTCCTTGCCTTCCAAATACATGTAAATCCTGTCTCTCAAGACCCCTCCAACAACCTGCCCACAACCAATGTAGACTCACCGGTCTACAGTTCCCATTCTGAGAATGGGTCACCAGACCCAAAACGTTAACTCTGATTTTTTCTTCACAGATACTGCCAGACCTGCTGAGCTTTTCCAGCAACTTCTGTTTTAGTTCCTATAGTTCCCTGGTTTTTCCTTACCAACTTTCTTAAATAATGGCACCACGTTAACCAACCTCCAGGCATCTGTCACCTCACCTGTGGCTATCGATGATACAAATATCTAAGCAAGGGGCCCAGCAATCACTTCCCTAGCTTCCCACAGAGTTGTAGGGTACACCTGATCAGGTCCCAGGGATTTATCCAGCTTTACGCATTTTAAGACATCCAGCACCACCTTCAATGATGAATTGTAAATTGTGACAGTTTAACCACAAGACATTCCAATCTTTTAACACTAATATCTTAAATAAATTAGACAGCAGGGCATTCTAACAAAAACCAAATGGTCAATGGAAGCTTATGAAATCGAAATCATTATCTGGGTTGTCAATGCGCTCCATCCATGTGGTTTTCAGCAGGTCCTTAAACGACTCTTTGAACTGGTAGACACGTTCCATCCCAATAGAGTGCATGGGTAACCATTGAAAAGGGGCAGACAGACGTGTGCTATGATGCCCTTTACTGCCTGCTGTCTGACCTGCTGAAGACCACCTTGGCAAGGGTGAGAATCTCGAATCTTCACTGCCATGAACCAAAATGATAACTGAGACAGATTTGATGCATTTATGAACTAATTAAGTACACATTCAATGTGACCAGACCTTGTACAAATCACACCATTACATTTGCATCCCGTAGGAGTTTTGAAGAATACATATGACGTAAAATCTGTTCCTGACTTCGACACTATTTTGTTTCACTTTATAATGTTGGAAGCTAGCTCACATTTTGCTACATTTACTTGTAAAACTAAAGATTCACATTGTGCGAACATTAATAGTTCAAGTTCTCCATTTTAATCTGTTCGGGCAGAGAGCATTCCACATGTCTTCAGTTTGCATTGCTGCTGTCGGATTCTCACTGTAATTTAGGTTATTTCCAAACCAGGCCCCAATACCACCAAGTTTTAATTTCTTCACAATAGACGACTTTAGTGAAAGACTCTCTGGGTCATCATACCAGACCTCATGGTAAACACCTTTATCCTGCCAGAACAACCAACAAGAGTTAGATACAGCTGTTCGGGATCAAAGGGTATGGGGAGAGTCACAGAATCCCTACAATATGGAAGCAGGCCATTCAGCCTATCGAGTCACACTGACCCTCTGAAGAGCATCTTATCCAGACCCACCCCATATCAGTAACCCTGCATTTCCCTTGGTTAATCCATCTAGCGTGCACACCCCTGGACACTCTGGGGCAATTTAGCATTGGTAAATCCATCTAACTTGCACATCTTTGGACTGTGGGAGGAAACCGTAGCACCCACAGGAAACCCACACAGACACAGGGAGAATGTGCAAACTCCACACAGATGCCTGAGGGTAGAATCGGACCCAGGTCTTTGGTGCTGTGAGGCAGTAGTGCTAACCACTGAGCCACCATGCCACCCCAACATTTGAACATGGACAGCTTCAGTATCTAAGGAGTCATGAATGGTGCTGAACATTGTGCAATCGTCAGTGAACATCCCCACTTCTGTCCTTATGATAGAAGGAAGGTCATTGATGAAACGACTGAAGACAGTTGGGCCTAGGACACTCCCCTGAAGAACTCCTCCAGAGATGTCCTGGAGCTGAAATAATGTACAGGATGATCATTCTTTAGCTTTTGGGAAGAGCAGCCTCAAGGTAATTCCCTCTTTTTTACTCCAATGTCTGAAACATTGAACCTTTCTGGTCGTGTTCACCAAATAAACAAAAAGCTTACAGATCAAATGTATTCCCCAAAATTGTCATGTTGCCTGGAATGTTTCACTTCCCAGTGTAAAGTTCAGGAAGTATGGCATGAAGGAAATGAAAAGAAAGTCGAATCAGAGGGCGGCAGAGACGTCACTGAGAGGAATTCTGGGAGACAACACTGCAGTCACCATGACTGGTCTGAATATCACAGAGGAATTGGTGTCAGGGAGTGGTTAAACCTGAAACTCTGTATTAATGTAGCGTTCCCAACCCCGCCTCCTCTAACCAAAAAAAAGGCACTGTGAGGAGGACAGGCAAGGTAAGACTTTTTTTTCAAGTGTCCAAGGGTGGAGATGGCAGTTAGGGTAGTCGTATGCTCTTCCTGTCAGTTGTGGGAAATCAAGGAGCAGTCTAGTGTTCCTGACAACTACATCTGCAGGAAGTGTGACCAGCTGCAGCTCCTCACAGGCCACGTGGTTTGGTCGGAGAAGCAGCTGAACACACTGTGGTGCATACGGGGACAGAGATAGTGATAGACACCAGCTTGAGGGAGGTGGTCATACCACAGGTCCAGACAGATAGTTGGATCACTGCCAGGAGAGGCAGGTTGATGGTGCAGGAATCTCCTGTGGGTATTTGCCCTTCAAACAGGTGTACCATTTTGGATACTGTTGGGGGGAACGAATAGCCTGTCAGGAGATGGTACAAACAGCAGCCAGGCCTGTGGCACCACAATAGGTTCTGCTATAGAGCAGGGTGGGGTAAAGTCCAGGTGAGCGATAGAAGTTAGGTGACTTTATAGTCAGGGGCACAGACAGGCATTTCTGTGAATGAGACTCGAGGGTGGTGTGTTGCCTCTCTGGTGGCAGGGTCCTGGATGTCTCTGAGCAGGTACAGGACATTCTGAAACAGGAGGGAAAACAGACAGAAGTCATTGTCCACATAGACATTGGTAGGAAGAGGGCAGAGGTCCTACGAGGACAATTCAGGGAGTTAGGTAGGGAGCTAAAAAGCAGGACTACCAGTGTAGTAATCTCAGGATTACTAACTGTGCTGTGGGCTAGTGAGGCTAGGAACAGAGAGACAGTACAGTTGAACACGTGGCTACAGAGCTGGTGTAGGAGGGAAGGTTTTAGATATATAGAACATAGAACAGTATAGCACAGTACAGGCCCTTCGGCCCACGACGGTGTGCTGAACTTTTACCCTAATCCTAAGGTCTATCTAACCTCCACCCCTACCTTATACTATCATCCATATGCCTATGTAATAGCCACTTAAATGCCCCTAATGAGGCCAACTCCACTACCCTCTCCGGCAATGCATTCCACGCCCCGACCACTCTCTGAGTGGATCATTGGGATGTCTTCAGGGAAAGGTGGGACCTGTACAAGAAGGACGGGTTGCACCTGAACTGGCGGGGCCCCAATATCCCGGGCGGGAGGCTTGTTCGAGCTCTTCGGGAGGGTTTAAACGAGTGTGGCAGGGGGGTGGGAACCGGAACAACAGGCCAGTGAGTGCAGGGACTTAAGACAAAGGAAAGACTATATGCATAGTGCAGAGTGAGAGCAGGCCGAAGGATGTCACAGGGCTCAGAGGGACTGGAGGTCTGGAGTGCATTTACTTCATTGCAAGAAGTGTAACAGATAAGACAGATGAACTAAGAGTATGGATTACAGCATGGCATTATGATGTTATTGCCATTACAGAGGCATGGTTAAAGGAGGCGCAGGATTGGCAACTTAACATTCCAGGATATCGCTGTTTTAGATGGGATAGAAAGGGAAACAAAAGGGGTGGGGGAGTCAAATTGCTCATTAGAGGTCACACTACAGCTGTGTTGAGGGAGGACACATTGGAGGGTTCTTACATCGAGGCATTATGAGTGGAGCTCAGGAATAGGAAGGGTGAAATCATAATGTTGGGAGTTTTCAATAGACCTCCCTACAGCCCACATTAGACAGAGGAGTGGATATGTAGTCCGATACTAGAAAGGTGTGAAAAAAGAGGTTAGCTGTGGTGGGTGACTTCAACCTTCCTCTTAATGACTGTGACTCCCCTAGAGCTAGGGGCTTGGATAGAGAGCAATTTGTTAGATGCATCCAGGAGGGCTCTTTGAGACAATATGTTGACAATCCAACCAGAGAGAAGGCCATACTAGACTTTGTATTAGGAAATGAGCCAAACAGATGATCAAAGTTTCAGTAGGAGGGCATTTTGGACTTAGTGACCATAACTCCATAAGATTTCAAGTAGTCATGGAAAAGGACAAGATTGACACTCGGGTGAGGGTGATTTTTTTCTATTCATTTGTGGGATCTGGGCGTCGCTGGCTGGGCCCAGCATTTCTTGCCCATCCCTAGTTACCCCTTGAGAAGGTGGTGGTGAGCTGCTTTCTTGAACCGCTGGATTGACCCACAATGCCCCTAGGGAGGGAATTCCAGGATTTTGACCCAGCGACAGTGAAGGAACGGCGATATATTTCCAAGCCAGGATGGTGAGTGACTTGGAGGGAAACTTGGAGGTGGTGGTGTTCCCATATATCTGATGCCCTTGTCCTTCTAGATGGAAATGATCGTGGGTTTGGAAGGTGCTGTCGGAGGATCTTTGGTGAATTTCTGCAGCGCATCTTGTAGATAGTACACACTGCTGCTACTGTTGGCGGTGGTGGAGGTAATGGATGTTTGTGGATGTAGTGCCAATCAAGCGGGAGCTGCTTTGTCCTGGATGGTGTCAAGCTTCTTGAGTGTTGTTGGGGCTGCACTCATCCAGGCAAGTGGGGAGTATTCCATCACACTCCTCACTTGTGCCTTGTGGATGGTGGACAGGCTTTGAGGAGTAAGAAGTTGAGTTACATGCCACAGTATTCCCAGCTTCTGGCCCGGTCTTGGAGCCACTGTGTTTATGTGGTGAGTCCAGTTGAGTTTCTGGTCAATGGTAACCCCCAGGATGTTGACAGTGGGGAATTCAGTGATGGTAACACCATTGAATGTCAAGGGACAGTGGTTAGATTGTCTCTTATTGGTGATGGTCACAGCCTGGCATTTGTGTGGCGCGAATGTCACTTGCCAATTGTCAGCCCAAGCCTGGATATTGTCCAAATCTTGTTGCATGTGAACATGGACTGCTTTAGTATCTGAGGAGTCACGAATGGCGCTGACCATTGTGCAAACATTGGCGAATATCCCCACTTCTGAGCTTATGATGGAGGGAAGGTCATTGATGAAGCAGCTGAAGATGGTTGGGCCGAGGACACTACCCTGAGGAACTCCTGCAGAGATGTCCTGGAGCTAGGATGATTGACCTCCCACAACCACGACCATCTTCCAATGTGTCAGGTATGACTCCAACCACTGGAGAGTTTGCCCCCTGATACCCATTGATTGCAGTTTTGCCAGGGCTCCTTGATACCACATTCGATCGAATGCAGACTTGATATCAAGGGCTGTCACTCTCACCTCACCTCTGGAATTTAGCTCTTTTGTCCATGTTTGAACCAAGGCTGTAATGAGGTCAGGAGCTGAGTGGCCCTGGCGGAACCCAAACTGGGCTTCACTGAGCAGGTTATTGCTGAGCAGGTGCTGCTTGGTAGCGCTGTTACTGACAACTTCCATCACTTTACTGATGATCGAGAGTAGACTGATGGGGCGGTAATTGGCCGGGTTGGATTTGTCCTGCTTTTTGTGTACAGGACATGGGAAATTTTCCACATTGTCGGGTGGATACCAGTGTTGTATCTGTACTGGAACAGCTTGGCTCGGGGAGCGGCAAATTCTGGAGCACAAGTCTTCAGTACTATTGCCGGAATGTTGTCAGGGCCTGTAGCTTTTGCAATATCCAGTGTCTCTAACCTTTTCTTGATACCACGTGGAGTGAATCGAATTGGCTGAAGACTGGTATCTGTGATGCTGGGGACCAGTGGAGGAGGCCTAGATGGATCATCCACTCGGCACTTCTGGCTGAAGATTGCTGCGAATGCTTCAGCCGTATCTTTTGCACTGATGTGCTGGGCTCTTCCATCATTGAGGATGGGGACATTTGTGGAGCCTCCTCCTCCAGTGAGTTGTTTAATTGTCCATCACCATTCACAACTGGATGTGGTAGGACTGCAGAGATAGATCTGATCCGTTCGTTTTGGGATCGCTTAGCTCTGTCTATCACTTGCTGCTTTCGCTGTTTGGTGTGCAAGTAGTCCTGTTTGGTGGTTTCACCAGATTGATACCTCATCTTCAGGTATGCCTGGTGCTGCTCCTGGCATACCCTCCTGCAGTCTCCATTGAACCAGGGTTGATTCCCTGGCTTGATGGTAATGGTTGAGTGGGGGATATGCCGGGCCATGAGGTTACAGATTGTGCTGGAGTACAATTCTGCTGCTGTTGATGGCCCACAGTGCCTCATGGATGCCCAGTCTTGAGTTGCTAGATCTGTGCAAAGTCTGTCCCATTTAGCACGGTGATAGCGCCACTCAACACGATGGAGGTTGTTCTCAATGTGAAGGCGAGACTTTGTCACCGCAAAGACTGTGCGATGGTCACTCTTACAGATTCTGTCATGGACAGATACAACTGCAGCTGGCAGATTGGTAAGGATGAGGTCAAGTATGTTTTTCCCTTTTGTTGGTTCCTCACCACCTGCCGCAGACCCAGTCGAGCAACTATATCCTTTAGGACCTGACCAGCTCGATCAGTAGTACTGCTGCCGAGCCACTCTTGGTGGTGGACATTGAAATCCCCCACCCAGAATACATTTTGTGCCCATCCTCAGTGCTTCCTGTAAGTGTTGTTCAACATGGAGGAGTACTGATTCATCAGCTGAGGGAGGACGGTATGTGGTAATCAGCAGGAGGTTTCCTTGCCCATGTTTAACCTGAAGCCATGAGACTTCATGGGGTCCAGGGTCAATGTTGAGGACTCCCACAGCAACTCCCTCCTGACTGTATCCCACTGTGCCGCCCCCTCTGCTGGGTCTGTCCTGCTGGTGAGACAGGACTTATCCAGGGATGGTGATGGTGGTGTCTGGGACATTGTGTGTAAGGTATGATTCTGTGAGTATGACTATGTCAGGCTGTTGCTTGACTAGTCTGTGGGACAGCTCTCCCAATTTTGCCACTAAACCCTAGACAGGGCTGTTTCTGCCATTGTCTTTTCCGGTGTCTAGGTCGATGCCAGGTGATTTCTTTGAGACTTTGTGGCGATTGGTACAACTGAGTAGCTTGCTAGGCCATTTCAGAGGGCAATTGAGAGTCAACCACATTGCTGTGGGTCTGGAGTCACATGTATGCCAGACCAGGTAAGAATGGCCGATTTCCTTCAATGAAGGACTTTAGTGAACCAGATGGGTTTTTCCTGACAATTGGCTTCATTGGGCAAGGGCCAATTACATCCAAATTAGACAGGAACTGGGGAATGTGGATTGGGAGCAGTTATTTTTGTTGAGTTATTTATTATTGCGAGGACAATACATCTGGCATGTGGGAGGCTTTTAAAGACCAGTTGATTAAAGTGCAGGACATGCATGTCCCTGCAAAACTGGAGGATAGGAATGGCAGGATCCAGGAACCATGGATGACAAGGGAAATCGTAAACTTAGTCAAAAGGGAAAAGGAAGCATACGATAGGTCTAGGCAGCTACAAACTGACAAAGCCCTTGAGGATTATAGAGAAATTAGGAAGGAACTTAAACGCAGAATTAGGAAGGCTAAAACGGGCCATGAAATGTCTTTAGCAAATGGGATCAAGGAGAATGCCAAGGCTTTTTATGCACGTGTTAGGAGAAAGAGGGTATCAAGGGAAAGAGTAGGCCCACACAAGGATAAAGGAGGGAAGTTATGTGTGGAGCCACAGAAAGTGGGAGAGATCCTTAATAAGTACTTTGTATCGGTATTCACTGAGGAGAAGGACATGACTGATGTTGAGGTCAGGGAGGAGTGTATGAATACTCTAGAGAATGTCAATGGATTGAAGGAGGAAGGTTTGGGTATCCTAAACTGCATTAAGGTGGACAAATCCCCAGGACCAGATGGGATCTATCCCAGGTTACTGTGAGAGGCAAGGGAAGAAATAGATGGGGCATTACCAGATATCTTCACATCCTCTTTGACCACAGGTGAAGTTCCAGAGGACTGGAGATTAGCCAATGATGTTCCTTGTTTAAGAAAGGAAATTATGGGCCGGTGAGGAAGCTCTTGGAGAAGATACTAAGGGACCGGATATATGCACATTTGGAAGAAAAAGGACTAGTTAGTGACAGGCAGCATGATTTTGTATGGGGAAGGTCATGTCTCACCAACCTGATTGAATTTTTTGAAGAGGTGACAAAGGTAATTGATGAGGGAAGAACTGCGGATGTAGTTTATATGGACTTTAGTCAGGCATTGGATAAAGTCCCACGTGGCAGATTGGTACAAAAACTAAAATCACATGGGACTCGGGGTGGGCTTGCTAGATGGATACAAAACTGGCTTGGTCGTAGAAGACAGAGGGTAGCGTTGGAAGGATGTTTTTCAGATCGGAGACTGGTAACTAGTGGTGTTCCACAGGGACCAGTCTTGGGTCCTCTGTAGTATATATAAATGATCTGGAGGAAAATGTGGGTGGTCTGATTAGTAAATTTGCAGATGACATGGGGATTGGTGGAGTTGCTGATGGTGCCGACGATGAAAGGAAACAACAGGATATCGATAGATTGGCAACTTGGGCACAAAAATGGCAGATGGAGTTTAATCCAGACAAATGCAAGGTGATGCATTTTGGAGGATCAAATTTAGGTGTGGATTATACAGTAAATGGCAGAACCTTTAGGAACATTAACATACAGATGGATCTGGGTGTGCAGGTCCACAGTTCCTTAAAAGTGGCAATACAGGTGGCCAAAGTGATTAAGAAGCCATTTGGCATGCTTGCCTTTATCGGCCAGGGCATTGAGTACAAGAGTTGGCAAACCATGTTGCAGCTATATAAAACCCTTGTTAGGCCACATTTGGAGTATCGTGTACAGTTTTGGTCACCACATTACCAGAAGGGTGTGGAAGCTTTGGAGAGAGTGCAGAGAAGGTTCACCAGGATGTTGCCTGGTCTCCAGGGCACTGGCTATGAGGAAAGGTTAAAAAGACTAGGAACAAAAACAAAGTTGCTGGAAAAGCTCAGCAGGTCTGACACGATCTGTGAAGAAAAGATCAGAGTTAACATTTTGGGTCCGATGACCCTTCCTCAGAACCAAGGAAAGGTCAACGGATCCGAAACGTTAACTCTGTTTTCTCCTTCACAGATGCTGCCAGACCTGCTGAGCTTTTCCAGCAACTTCTGTTTTTGTTCCTGATTTACAGCATCCGCAGTTCTTTCAGGGTTTTAAAAGGACTTGGATTGTTTTCACTGGAAAGGTGGCAGCTGAAGGGAACCCTGATAGAGGCCTACAAAATTATGAGAGGCATAGATAAGGTTGAAAGTCAGATGCTTTTTCCCAGGGTTGAAGTTTCAATTATAAGGGAGCACAGGTTCAAGGTGAGAGGGGGTAAGTTTAAGGGAGATGTGCAAGGAAAGTTTTTCACACAGAGGGTGGTAGGAGGCTGGCATGCATTGCCAGAGGAGGTGGTGGAAGCAGGCCCATTGGCGACATTTAAGAGGTATCTGGATGGTTACACAAATAAGGAGGGAATAGAAGGATATGGACCAAATAAGGGCAGAAGGTTTGTTTTTTAGTTTCGTTAGGGCATGATGATTGGCACAGGCTTGGAGGGCCAAAGGGCCTGTTCCTGTGCTGTGCTTCTCTTTTGTTCTTTTAAAATCAGCAGCTCGATGTTTGGAAAACTCTGCAGTTTTCCTCTCAACTTGAAATTGCAACTTCAAACTCTTGTTAGCATTTGGTGACTACCTTGTATTTGCATCACATTAATACCTCAACCCACTTTATTTAAGCCGCACTTCCAATTCTCCTCTCCTTCTCCTGGAAATTGCTGATATGCAAGTCAGAGGAAGGATCTCGTAACTGCAACTCCCCAGCTATTGGCTAAAAGCTTCTTCACATCCATGCATGCTCCCTGACCACTATCCTTTTCAGGTGCCACTAGCCCTCACCCCCACCGACATTCAACACCACCTCCCGCTGGTCTTTGGCACTCACTGCCTGGCTGTGGATGAGCTGATGCTGCAGTAGGAGAAGGATAACAGTGGATGGAAGAGGAGCTAGAAACAGGAGACGTGCTGAGATATCACCAGTGAGTAAGTAGGATACGCAGAGGGTAGGAAAGTGGAGTGGTCTGGGAAGATGAGGTGGTTGAGAGCCATTGAGCAGAGATGGAACATGCAATTGAGATGTGAACCTTGGTGCGAGGCCTATGTAGTGTCAGAAGGAGTGAGCGGTGGCCCTGTGAATGTGATGTGGCAAAGAGAAGATGGTGGCATTTACCCCTGAGAAGGGCACAAAAACACTGACCTCCCTTGTGTACTGCTGGGCATTCTGTTTCACCATGGACACATCAGGGGCTACAATTCATATCCAGGCTGCTTGTGTTTGAGGGCATGGTCTCTGTAGTGAATGTAACAAGGTCAGCCGGGTTGACCTCATAGAATATTTTAATCTGGTCCAATTAGGGAGCCCTGGCTGACGGAAATAAATGGGAGTGTCAGATGTACATTTCACTCTGAGAGCTGGCTCTGAGGGAGCTGGATCAGTCTCAAGGACTCTCCACATGTAAATAAAGGGTGACTTGGTGATGGGAGACTGGCCTCTGTGGAGTTATTTCATTGGCAATGAGAGAAAAACATGCCCCGGAAGAGATTCGCTCACAACAGTCGATTTTGTGTCGGGGTAAGCATTTCTGGCATCATGCTGTTATTTGGGAGGCTTGAGTTGTTCAATCCTGTGTGCCAGTATGTGGAAACAATACTTTATTTTATCAGGGCAAATGACATTGTGGCAGATGAAAAGCAACTTCTCCTGACAGCTTGTGGACCCGCAACTTTTTTGGTTATTAGAAGTATAACTTTCCTTGAGGCACGGATACTAAAACTGTTCAAGAGTTGACAGATTTAGCTAAGGAACATCACGACCCCAAGCCTCCTCTAATTCTGAGATGCTATCAGTTTTACTTGGCAGTTCAAGAACCATAGGAATCTGTATTGGGATTTTTGATCAGGTTAAGAGGTGCATGATTTTGGTTTAACCCTTAATGAGATATTGACAGACTGTTTGTTATATGGAATTAATGTTGTGACCATGCAAAAGTACCTACTAGCTGAAGCCCAACTGGGCTTTAAACAGGCACTACCCCTTTATCTTTGGAAAATGCAGCAAGTGGAGCATATGAGTTATAGGGTATTCTGATAGAAGTGGACACCCTTGCCAGGCTGACTGAGCTTGGGGAGCACCACTTGAGTGAAGGCAATTACATAGCCTTATTCAGGACATATCCTGAACAGAGGGATTCTATGTCAGCCCACAGTAAAGCCCCAAAACCTCAAGCCTCAGCCAAATGGTTAAAATTTTCTTCAGAATCTGGCCCGACAAGCCATTGTAGTTGCTGCTGGTATGTGGATTCGGGACAGCAAAAGAATCCCACCAGAACTAAATGGAATAACAGAACTCATAGGCTGATATCCGGGAGAGTGCACACCCTGGAAAGTCCACCTACATGTGGTTTGGAACGGTTAAATTGCTTAGCAACATCCAAATCAGAACCAATCAAAATGAACTCCTAGTTAAATGGTCACCCTGTTGCTATGGAGGTCGATACCAGTGCGGCCACTTCAGTGATTGCAGAGCCAGTCTTTAACAAAATTCACTCTGGACTCCAGCCCTACATTTGTGTAAGACCTCAGCCAGACTGGGAACCTTCACAGATTGAGCATAACTTTCGTTCCAGTCTCTTATGAGAAGCAGCTGGTTCAGTTACCACTGATTGTAGTAAAAGGCTCAAGCCTTTTGCCTGATGGGGTGAAATTGGTTGAGAAAGATTCAACTTGATTGGCCCAACATTTTTTGATTAGAAAATGGCTGCCTGAGTGAAGTCCTAAGTAAATAGCTGAAAGTTTTTCAGTAAAGTGGGAGGCTAGTCCACATTATATGTTGACCAAGAAGCAATTCCATGATTCTGCAAGGCCCGTCCTGTGCCATTGGCCTGTTGAACAAAAGTAGAGGCAGAAATCAGGAGGCTGGATAGTGAAGGAATCATCAAACCAGTCCAGTTTGTGGAATGGGCAGCACCGGTCGTACTGATTGTAAAGCCCGATGATTCAGTTTGCCTCTGTGGGGATTTTAAGCAAATGGTAAACTGCTTCTCATAGCCAGATAAAAACCCAATCCCTCATATAGAGGATTTATATACAAAGCTGGCAGTGGGGGCTGTCCTTCGCAAAGCTGGACTTGAGCCGTGCGTACTTGTAATTGCGGTTAGATGAGGATTCCTGGATGTATGGTACAGTTAACACCCATAAAGGATAGTGCCAATATACAAGATTGCCATTTGGGGTATCATCAGCCTGTGCCCTTTTCCGGCAGACGATGGAGAATATTTTACAAAGTCTACCCCAGGTCGCCGTTTGCCTGGATGACGTGCTAATAACCAGGAAGACTAATAAAGAGCATTTAGAGAACTTGTACCTCATGCTTAAACGTTTCTCCAAGGTGACTGTACGCCTTAGGAGGGAAAAATATGTTTCCAGGCACACCAAGTGACCTTCTTGGGCTACAGAATCAATGAGACCAGGTTACACCTGTTGGAAGATAAAGTGAGGGCGATCAAAGGTGCCACAAATGTACTGGAACTTAGATCTTTCCTTGGGCTACTGAATTAGAATGAAAAATTCATACATAATCTTGCGCCCTTACATCTGCTATTGAAAAAGGGTCAGCCTTGGAAATGGTCTCATAGCCAAGATGTAGCCTTTAGGGAACTGAGAAGCAGTTATCGTTGTCTAAGCTGTTAGCACACTGTGATCCCAAGCTAGACGCGGTGCTGACATGCAACGCCTCCCCGTACAACATCGGGATAGTGTTGGCTCACTGGTGGCCCAATGGAAAGGGACGCCCTATAGTGTAAGCTTCCCAGACTTTGGCTAACGCTGAGCAAAGACGTTCCCAGGTAAAGAAGGAAGGTTTGGCAGTCATCTTTGGTGCGAGAGAATTCTACCAATATCTTTACCGATGTAAATTTATAAAAATAACGGATCGCAAACCCTGCTAGGGTTACTTAAAGAAGACAGGGCTGTGCCACCCCACAGCTTCAGGTTGAATTCAGCTGTGGGCTCTAATCCTAAGTGCATATAATTACAAGTTGGAATACCATCTGGGAGGCCAAGTGGTACATGCGGATGCCTTGAGCCACCTCCCATTGATGCAAACAACACCAGTGGTGCCTCCACTAGATGCGTCCATTCTGGTTTTGAACTTTCTGAACACTCTTCCGGTCACCACTGACGATATCAGACTGTGGGCGCCAAAAGATCCTGTCCTTGTGAAACTAAAACAGCTGGTGGTGATGGGGGCAGCGAAAGGGCCAACATAACCAGAAATGGAATTTTTTTGGACCTGGAGAGACTGGATCACGGTAGAGGATGGCATATTATTATGGGGCGCAAGAGTGATTGTCCCAAGCAAAGCTCACCACCAGATACTGGCTGAACTCCACCAGGGTCATCCAGGGGTTTCCAAAATGAAGACGTTGGCAAGAAGTTATGTCTGGTGGCCAGAAGTGGATGCCAATATAGCCACATTGGTGGGGCAGTGCCCAGAGTGCCAACAAAGATTCCTACCAGCAGCTTCCCCACATTTGTGGGAATGGCTGGGTAAACGCTGTTACACAGTGACTATGCTGGTCCTTTCATGGGCTCAATCTTCTTGGTCATTATAGACACCCATTCAAAGTGGCTGGACATGTATAGTGTTGACTCGTCAAACACGGGGATTATGGTTGAATCTTTCACAATACATAGACAAATGGAATTGTTGGTCACAATATTCTTTTGTTGTCAACAATAGGCCACTGTTTACCAGCAGGGAATTTGAGTATTTCCTAAAGTCAAATGGCATTCGGAATGTAAGGACAGCTCCATACCATCCATCATCCAATGGATGGGTGAAAACAGCAGTCCAAACTTTGAAGGCTGGCTTAAAGAAACCGTCTACAGCTTCACGTGACACCAAACTGTTCCAGTTTCTCATATAGCTACAGGGACAGCTCCAGCAGAGTTGCTAATGGGGAGAAGACTCCACATCAAGTTAAATCTGATCTTCCTGAAAATGGGGGAGACGGTGAAACAGCATCAGGAATGCCAACGCTGGACACAAGACTCCTCTAAGCGAAAGAGGCAGTTTACTTCAGGAGGCAAAGTTTTGTGCCGAAACCGGGAGAATGGCCATGCATGGATAAAAGGCATGGTCGACGCAAGATCAGATCCCGTGACATATACAGTTTAGATAGGAGAGGCAGTCCTGAACAAGCATATGGACCACATGAAACCTCGCAAACGGGGCGGGAGCAAAACATACCCGGTGATTCAGAACCTGTGGGCTCTCCCCGTCTGCCTAGCGTCAAAGAAACCTCTGAGGTTGAGATGGACGTGGCAGATGTTGTAGTCTCGATGCTGTTGCCACCTGAAGAAGATGAATTTCGGCCGAGATGCTGTAGGTGCAAGAGGCAGGCTACAGTCTGGTATATGCCACCAGTAGGCGAGTAAGATTCGGAGGGAAACACCCCGGGAGAAGCTACAGGAAAAGAACAGGCCTACAGCCCAGGACTTAGTGGGGAAGGGTTGTAGTGATTGTAACGAGGTCAGCCAGGTGGATCTCATGGAATATGAGTTCCCTGATTGGACCAGATTAACAGCCCCAATCAGGGAGCCCTGGCTGACAGAAATGAACAGGAGTATCAGGGGTTCTGCTAAGTCTAGGAGCCAACTCTGTACTAGCTGGGTCAGTGTCATGTACTATGCATGTGTAAATAAAGGATGACTTGGTGGCAGGATACCAGCCTTCGTGGAGTTATTTCAGTCTCCATTATGGTGCAGGAAAATGAGCAGCTCTCCTGCTCACCCAGCAGGATCTCCAGGTCCATGTCCACATGGTGGAGAACGTCAACTGCCTCTCTGGGTCATGTTCTTGCGGCACCACCTACATGGGCATCAGTCCCTGGGTCACAGCGTCCCGAGTGTTGTGTAGCCAGGCTTTAACTATAGCATCAGTATTATCAATACCCAGGGTGATGGCATTGGCAAGCACCTTCAAATCTCTAGCCCAGCAAATCCCCACAAAAAATGCCACACAACTTTGGTTGCATTATCAGTGATGAGCTGAATGTCACATGAGAAAGGTCACTCTGAGCCATAAGTGAACCAGACACCATCAATCTTACTCGACAAAACACATGAACATGCCAGCCTATAGGCAGTGACTGTTCCCTTGATTGGCAAGATGGCATAATCACATCCTCTTTAAAACCTTGCATTTATGTAGCAACCTGGAGCACCTTTCAAAGCACATACATCGCTGTTAAAATGTGGAAAATGCAGCAAGAGTTTTGTTGACAACAAGATTCCAAAAATAGCTTATAACAATGATCAGAAAATCTTTCAGAGATGTTATTTGAGAAGTAAATATTGCTCAGGACATCAGGGGAAACAGGCTGGCTGCTCTTCAAAGTAATGCTTTGGGATGTCTCTTGCAAAACAGCACATCTGACCTTGTCTGCAACTGGTTATGCAAAATGTATAACCAATGCAATGGTTATGCTGCTTACTCCAACTTTCTCGTCAATTATAATCATAGAATCATACGGCACTGAAATAGACCCTTTGGTCCAACCAGTCCATGCCGAACATAATCCCAAACTAAAATAGTCCAACCTGCCTGCTCCTGGCCCATATCCCTCCAAACCTTTCCTATTCATGTACTTATCCAAATGTCTTTTAAACTTTGTAACTGTGCTCACATCCACCACTTCCTCAGGAAGTTCATTCCACACACGAACCACCCTCTGTGTAAAAAATTTGTCTCTCATGTCTTATTTAAATCTCTCCCATCCCCCTTAAAAATGTGCCCCTTAGTCTTGAAATACCCCATTCTAGGGAAAAGACAACTACCATCAACTCTATCTATAGAGTTCATGATTTTATAAACTTCTGTCAGGTCGCCTCTCAACCTCCTTCACTCCACTGAAAAAAAGTCCCAGCCTATTCAGCCTTTCTTTATAACTCAAACCTTCCATATCTGGCAATGTCCTGGCAAATCTCTTCTGAACCCTCTCCAACTTAATAACATCCTTCCTATAACTGGGCAACCAGAACTGGACGCAGTATTCCAGAAGAGGTCTCACCAATGTCCTGTACAACCTCAACATAACTGAGCAATGAAGGCAAACATGCCAAATGCCTTTTTTGCTGAACAAACTGGATATTCGGAACTTTGCTAAACCCTGCGCACAGCAAATACTGCATCATGAAACACTGTGATATTCTCACTTGACAAGGAATGCTGTAGAGTACAGTCTCCACTGTGTTTTGTCTGATAGTCTTACCGTGTAAACAAAATACGGAGATTTGTAGTTATCATCCCAATATCTACCAGTGATCGATCTGGGCAGCATCTGCATGGTCTCTTTATATGCAATCCGCTTTGCAATTTGGGAACTGCATGGAGCACTTTTAAAAGTAAACTTCGGCAATTTGCATCTTCCAGGCTGTAAAATACAAAAGGGATGACATAATTGTATTTGTTGATACAGTTGCATAGCTAATATCAAAAATATAGAAATTAACTGCTTGATCTCCAAGTTTACAGGCGACAAGAGACAATTTGTAACATAGGACTATGGTAACCTATCTCCTCCTTAAATTTTATTGCAATGGCCACGCTCATGAGGCGATGACCTAGTGGTATTATCGCTGGACTATTAATCCAGAGACCCAGATAATGTTCTGGAGACCCAGGTTTGAATCCCGCCATGGCAGATGGTGGAATTTGAATTCAATAAATATCTGGGATTAAGAATCTAATGATGACCATGAATCCATTGTTGATTGTTGGAAAAACCCATCTGGTTCACTAATGTCCTTTAGGGAAGGAAACTGCCATCCTTACCTGGTCTGGCCTACATGTGACTCCAGACCCACAGCAATGTGGATGACTCTTAACAGCCCTCTGGGCAATTAGGGATGGGCAATAAATGCTGCCCGGCCAGCGATGTCCTCATCTCATGAATGAATAAAAAAAAAATACTCAATGCCCCAGCAGTCACCACCGTCTGGGACACTGACCCTGTGAGAGAAGTAATTTCTCTTCACCCCTGTTTTAAATGTGCTACCCCTTATCCTAAAACTATGAGCTCTTATTATGGATTCCCCCACATGAGGAAATATCCTCTGTATGTCTACTTTGTCAATATCCTGTCAATGTAGTTTTCACAAGAAAACATAATGAAACCATGAATGCTGTAATATTAGATGAACAATCTCATTAAAATTATCAGAAAAAAAAATCATTATTTTTATCTCAGGAGTATACACAAGTACTCAAACCTCAGTGAAGAGTTACCTCTATCTTTGCTAAAGCCCTCTGTTCAGTTGCCACAGCTTTAATTAGACTCCTTCTGGCCAAATGCTCCTTATTCAAATCCATCTAGCACACTGACTATCCAATTAAGACAACTTACTCTGTAATTGTAATTTAGAACTGCCCATTATTTTAGTTTTAATTTCTTCTAGCCTTTTTATTCAAAATCTTTGCATATTTAATTTAATATTTTTAGTATTTCTCTTCTATTTTTACTTTTTACAAATTTACAATGGCATCTTTTGACTTGCTCTCTGTGCTTAACTTATTCAAACTATTTAATGCTTATTTTCTAGAGTTAATGTCCTTATCCCAGACCTGCAAAATTAAACGGCAAACTTAGCTCACGCATTACTTAGAATGAATTTCCTAAACTCATATCTTCAACAGCCTCTCTGATGCCTTCGTATCTGTTTGCTTCTGTAGCTTTAGTCTTATAGAACTCTAAGTAACCGAGGACTTTTCCCAGTCCTGACTGCTTGGAGATTGCTACTGACAGAACCTCTGCTGTTATGAACCTCTTCTCTTTCCATGAACCTATTCCTAGTATCACCTCACCTTTGGAGGTCATAAAACTGAATTCAGA
This sequence comes from Rhincodon typus, assembly GCF_021869965.1. Taxonomy (NCBI): domain Eukaryota; kingdom Metazoa; phylum Chordata; class Chondrichthyes; order Orectolobiformes; family Rhincodontidae; genus Rhincodon; species Rhincodon typus. The sequence continues at coordinate 76,734,543 of NC_063341.1, forward strand.
AAACACTTTAGTAATTATCTGTGACAAAGTTAGGTCAGGGTAGTGATAGTATTAGGTTACAGTTTGGGTTATTTAACTGAAATCACACAATTTGTTGTAAATACTGTTTTGAATTCTATGTTCGAAACAGTTTTCTCATCTTTAGAGTCATAAAGTAATACAGCATGGAAACAGGCTCTTTGGTCCAAACTGGTCCATGCTGCCCATGGTGCCCACTCAGCTAGTTCCAACAGCCCACATTTGGTCCATATCCCTCTAAACCCTTCCCGTCCATGTACCTATCCAAATAGTTTTTAAATGCTGCTATTGTACCTGCCCCAACCACTTTCTCTGGCAGCCTATTCCATATACACACCACTCTCTGTGTGAAGAAGTTGCCCCTCAGATCATTCTTAAATCTTTCCCCTTTCCACCTTAAACCTATGCCCTCTCATTTTCAATTCCCTATCCCTGGGAAAAAGACTATATGCATTCACCCGATCTATGCCCCTCACGATTTTATACACCTCAATAAGGTCACCCCTCATTCTCCTACGTTCCAAGGAATAAAGTCCCATCTTGGCCAACCTCTCCCTATAACTCAGGGTCTTCCTGGCAACATCCTCATAAATCTTCTTTGCACATTTTCCAGTTTAACTATATATTTCCTATAACAGGGTGACCAAACAGTACACAATATTCCAAGTGTGACCTCACCAATGACTTATATAACTGTAACATAACGTCCCAACTCCTATACTCAACGCTTCGACTGATGAAGGACAGCATGCTAAATGCCTTTTTCATCACCTCTGATGCCGCTTTCAACAAACTATGCACTTGTACTCCTAGATACCTCTGTTTCACAACATTCCTCATGACTTTACCATTGACTGTATAAGTCCTACCTTGGTTTGACTTTCCAAAGAGCAACACCTCACACTTATCTGTATTGAACTGTATTTGCCAATCCTCAGCCCACTTCCCCATCTGATCAAGATCCCTCTGTAATTTTTGGTAACCTTCCTCGCTATCAACAATACCTCCTAACTTTGTATCATCTGCAAACTTACTAATCATGCCTTGTACATTCCCATCCAGATCATTTATGTAAATAACAAATAACAAAGGTCCCAGCACTGACCCCTGTGACACACCACTAGTCACAGGCCTCCAGTCTGAGAAACAACCTGCAACTATCACCCTCTGCTTCCTACCATTGAGCCAATTATGAATCCAATTACGTGGGTCTCCCTGGATCCAATGCAACCTAACCTTCATGACTAGTCTGCCATGCGGGACCTTGTCAAAGGCCTACTAAAGTCTGTATAGACAACATCCACTGCCCAACCCTCATCTATCCTCTTGGTTACCTCTTCAAAAAACTCTAAAAGATTTGTCAGACATGACTTCCCGTGTACAAATCCATGCTGACTATCCCTAATCAGACCTTGACTATCCAAATGTTGGTTGATCCTGTCCCTCAGAATCCTTTCCAATAACTTGCCAACCACTGATGTCAGGCTCACTGGCCTGTAGTTCCCTGGTTTGTCTTTGCTACCTTTCTTAAACAATGGAACAACATTAGCCACTCTCCAGTCTTCCAGAACTTCACCAGTGACTAAAGATGAAGGAAGAATCTCTGCAAGGGCCTCTGCAATTTCTTCCCTAGCCTCCCATAACATCCAAGGATGGACTTGATCAGACCCAGGGAATTTATCCACCTTAATGCGATCTAAGGCTGCAAACACCTCCTCTCTGGTAATATGTACGAGGTCCAAAACATTCCCACTTGTTTCTCTTATTTCCTTAGCATCCATGATTCTCTCCTCAGTAAAACACTGAGGAGAAATATTCATTAAAAATCTCCCCCATCTCCTGTGGCTCCACACATAAACAGCCATGCTGATCTTTAAAAGAATCAAGTCATTTCTTTGCAGAACTGAAAATCCATTTTCACACACATTCGCAACCATAAATAATGTAAAATGAGCCTTCATAAGAGTTGGGGAGTTCAGGTACAGATTAGTAAACGTTGAACAGAACCATGGACAGATTCGAAGGATTGAACCCTCTACTACAGTTCCAATGTTTCTTTAATTCTGTGCAATTAACAATCTATTGTACAATTAACTTTAATTTATAAACTGAATCTACAAGAACACAGTTCTGAGAATATCCTAATGAATTAAGATATTAAAAGGCATGAATACAGTCAAGACTGACAGCACATCAATGGATACAAATAAAAATTAGAGACAAGTTAGTGGAGGGCAAATACTAAAATTGTAACATTTCTGAAAAATTCTGGAAGGAAGCTAACTAATTACAAAATAATGGGCTTTTCCAAATTAGATGCCCTGTTGGGGCAGTGAGTGTGCCAGAAGAATTAGTTTCCAACAAACTGACTTTACAATCAGTTCTAATAGAGTGATAAAGACATACAGTATGGAAGCAGACCCTTTTGCCCAACCAGTCCATGCTGACCACAATCCCAAACTAAACTAGTCCTATCTACCTACGCTTGGCCTGTATCCCTCCAAACATTTTTTATTCATGTACTTATCTAAAAGTCTTTTAAACATTCTAACCGTACCCGCATCAACAACTTCCTCTGGAAGTTCATTCTACACACGGACCACTCTCTGTGTTAAAAAAAAGATTCTTTTTTGAATCTTTCTCCTCTCACCTTAAAAATATACCCCTAGTCTTGAAATCCCCCACCCTAGAGAAAAGACAACTGCCATTCACCTTACTGCTCTCTAGATTTTATAAATCTCTGTGGTTGGTTTGCTCGCCGAGCTGGTTCGTTCATTCGCATATGTTTCATTACCCTGCTGGTTAACATCATCAGCGCAGCCTCTGACAAAGCGCTGTTGTGTTTTCCTGCCTGGTATTTAAACTCTGGGGTCCATTGGAATTGATTACCTCATTGCTGGTTTTCCTTTGCAGCGGAGTATATACAGGGTCTACTCTGTGTGTTTGTTGATGTCTTCTTGGTGGAGAACCAGGCCTCTAGGAATCCCTGTGGTTGTCTCTCCTTGGCCTGTCCTAGGATCCTGGTGTTGTCTCAATCAAACTGGTGGTTTTCCTTATCCGTGTGAATGGAGATGAGTGAGTATTGGTCATGTCTTTTTGTTGCTAGTTAGTGTTCATGTATCTTGTGGCCAATTTTCTTCCTGTTTGTCCAATGTAATGTTTGTCACAGTCCTTGCATGGAATTTTGTACATTACGTTGGTTCTGTTCATAATGGGTAAGGGATCTTTGGTTCGAGTTAGCAGTTGGTGCAGGGTTGATGTGGGTTTGTGTGCCACTCTGATGCCCAATGGTTGTAGGAGTCTTGTGGTCAGTTTGGATATGTTTTTGATGTAAGGTAGCGTGATGAGTGTGTTGGGGCATGCAGTATGTTCCTGGTGTTGTTCGTGTGGTAGGCATCGTCGGATCCAGCTGTTCGGGTATCCATTGTCCTTAAATACTTGGTAGAAGTATTCTTCTTTGCTTTGGCATAGTTCTGGGTTGCTACAGTATGTTGTCGCTCGTTTAAATAGTTTGTGGGTGTTGGGGTGGTTACTGTTGAAATTCAGTACTTGATCAGTGTGTGTGGCCTTTCTGTGTACCTTCAGCAGGAATTCCCCGTTGGCCCTGCGTTCTACCCTGATGTCTAGGAATGGGAGCTGTTCGTTCTTTTCTTCTTCCCCAGTGAATCCGATGTTGTTTATTAGTTGGTGTGTCTCCTCTAGTTTGGTCCATTTGATGATGACGAAAGTGTTGTCCAAATATCAGATCCATAGTTGGGATCGGATTTGCGGAAGGGCCATGCTTTTGAGTCTCTGCATCATTGCTTCTGCTATTGCTGACGAGGTGCTTTGGTCTTCGTTGTAATTCCTTGGCTAATCCACGTGATGGTGTGCCTGGGAGGGAGACTATGGATCTGAGGGGTACTTCCAGTTTGTGTACCTTTGGGAGGCCGTAGAATCGGGGGGTGTTTGTCCCTTCTGGTTTCATTTTTAGGTAGTCTTTGTTGATTTGTCCAGTCTGTTTGAGTCTCTTTAGTGTGTAGATTATTTTATTACCCAGTTGCGGTGTCGGGTCTATTTGCACTTGCCGGTATGTATTCGTGTCTGCGAGTCGTGCCTGTGCTTTAGTGAGGTAGTCCCATTTATTTAGTATTACTGTCATGCACCCTTTGTCTGCTGGTAGTATTGTGATGTTCTTGTCCTTTTTCAGTCCTTCTAGGGCCTTCCTTTCTGATGTGTTAGGAGTGTTAAGTTCGCTCCTTCTGGTCAGTGTTGGGATCACTGTCTGTCCTATGGCTTGTTGTGCTTCCTCAATGATGCCGTTGGTCTTCAGTGTGGCTAGAAATTCTGTCTTATTAGTGTCGCTCTGGCTGCAGCTGAGTCCACGTATTAGAACAACTTTCTCTGTGTCTGTTAGTTTCCCTTACCCACTATGGACAGATCCAACGTGATATACAAAATTCCATGCAAGGACTGCGACAAATATTACATTGGACAGACAGGAAGAAAACTGGCCACAAGAATACACGAACACCAATTAGCAACAAAAAGAAGCGACCAATACTCACTCATCTCCATTTACATGGATAAGGACAGCCACTAGTTTGATTGGGACAGCACCAGGATCCTAGGACAGGCCAAACAGAGACAAGCATGGGAATTTCTACAGGCCTGATTCTCCACCAAGAAGGCCATCAACAAACACATAGAACTAGGCCCTATATATACACCACTGCGAAGGAAAACCGGAAACAAGGTAATCAATTCCAACAGACACCAGAGTTCAAATAACAGGCGGGAAAACACAACAGCGCTTAATCAGAGGCTGCACTGATGATGTTACCCAGCAGGGTAATGAAACGTCTGCAAATGAACGAACTAGCTCGGTGAGCGAACCAACCACAGCATCTACAAACCAAGCTACAGAGCTACTTAAGAACCTTTATAAATCTCTAAGATCACCCTAAAACCTCCCACAGCCCAGTGAAAAAAGTCTCAGCCTCTCCAGCCTCACCTTATAACTGAAACGTTCCACTCCTAGCTACAGTCTGGTAAATCTCTTCTAACCCTCTGCAGTTTACTAACATCCTTCTTATAGCAGTGCGACCAGAACCAGACACAGTATTCCAGAAAAAGACTCACCAAAGTCTTGTACAACCTCAACATAATGTCCCAATTCCTATACACAAAGGTCTGAGCAATGAAGACAAGCATGCTAAATGCCTTATTAACCATGCTGTCTATATGTGACACAAACTTCAAAGAATTATCACTTGAACCCCTAGGGCTCTCTGTTCTATAGCACTACCCAAGGCCCTAATTTCAATTGTATAAATCCTGCCCTTTCTTGTTTTACCAAAATGCAATACTTTTTCTTGCACAATGCAAACTAACCATTTCTCCTTACCTCATAGAAATGCTCACAAGGATAGTCATAACCAAACCATGGGAGTCCTAGTACGAGCTTTTTGGAATCAACACCCAGCTTGATATAATGGGACAGACCTAAATGGGCAGAAATATGATGGTCTTAGGTTAGCATTGATATGGAGCAGGCACACCCTCTAACAGAAGATCACACTGTTCATACCTGTTAATGTTTGGTGATAGGGAGCATTTGCTTTCGCAAAGCACTCATCCCACATTTCAAGTTGCATGTCATAGGCCTTCACATGTAAAAAGTCACAGGACTTTGCTATTGATGTGTAATCATTGCACATGCCAACTCGACAGTCTGGAGACCAAGGGACACTAAGTGAGACCTATGGAACAAACAGCAAGAGAAAGTTAATCATATCCCACAACTGATATTGGGTAAGACTAACATTATGCGATTCTTTAAAGTGCTCCCAAATGTGGATGGCTCATGGGAACTGTGAAATTAACAGAGTAAAAGGACATCAGTGATAGAGACATTACAGCACAGGGAGAGGCCACTTGGCCCATCGTATCTCAACCAGCACTCTGCGGACCAACCCAGCCAGTCCCAGTCACCTGCTCTCTCTCTGGATTGAAACAGTTTATTGTTCTTTTGTGTCTATTCAATTTTCTTTTGATCATCTTCACTTCCATTTTCCTGGTTGGCTGCAAGTTTCAGGTCATTAAATCTCACAGCGCAAAACAGTTCTTTCACATATTGCTCCATGTCTCTTTATCCCTTAGTCCTCTACCATTAACTAGTGAGAAGAACTTTATACTTGTTTACTTTTCTCTAAGCCTGAAAAAATCTCTTCTCAACTCCCTTGGTCCAACAAGAACAGCCCAAGCAGCTCCAAGCAAACCTTGTGGCTTAAATTCTGCACCTTGGAATTATTTTGTTTAATGTTCTCTGCACGATCTCAAGGAATCTCCTATCCTTCCAAAAGAGATGAGCATTATCAAATCAGCCATGATCTTGTTGAATAGCAGAGTAGACTCAATGGACTGAATGGCCTACTTCTGCTCTCTATGGTCTTCTTGTCTTATGGTTGTACGCAACTTTGGAAGGATTATGCAGGGTCTGTATAAATAAAGATTTCCTCTCCTTTACCAAGAGTCTTCATGGAGTAAATAAGGACAAAACATTTCCCGTGGCAGGAGGCTCAGTAAACAGGATTCAGAGATTTCAGAGAATTGCCACAAGAGCCCGACACAAGGTGAGATGAGTGTTTTGCACATGGAGTTGAAATGCAGCGTGGAAGTTGATTCAACAGCAACTTTCAAAAGGGAACTGGATAAAGATATGAGATAAACTGGAGAGCAATGGGGAGAGAGCAGGGAAATGGGAGTCACTGGGTGCCTTTTTCAAAGAGCAGGCACAGGGCTGATGGGCCAAATGACCTCCTTCTGTGCTGTATCATTCTTAAACACATGTGAAAGTTACAATTCAGATCTTGCCAATGGTGGAAGCTGTGCGTCGATCCAGCTGTCTCATTGGAGGCTCCAATTGCTGCATTACCGAGCCCTGCTGCACCTGCAGCTGAAGTTGATTCAGCGTAAAATATCTTACAACTGCCTTATGACAGGACGATGGACTAAAAAACAGCGACTAAAAATCAACATTTCAATTCACCTCTTCAGGAAAATAGATCCATGTTTATTTATAAATGCCTAATTAGTTAAACAAATGACAAAAACAGAAATTGCTGGAAAAGCTCAGAACTGTTCTGAGGAAGAGTCACTCGACCCAAAATGTTAACTCTGATTTCTCTCTGCGGATACTGACAGACCTCCTGAGCTCTTCAAGCAATTTCTACTTTTGTGTCTGATTTACAGCATCAGCAGTTCTTTTGGTTTTTACTAAACACATGATTTGGCTCCGTTTTGTGAAAAGCGGCTCTTTCACCTGAGATCCAGGTATTTCACGATGGAAGACACCTTCTATCTGCTCAAGCAGTTTGGGTAGTTTTTGATGATTTCGAATAGGATTCGACAGTTCCAGGAGGATTCCATCCATGAACTTAATCTTTGTGAAATATACAGTGTCTTTGATCCAATCTGTCTGTTCCTTTTCATCTGTCAACTGTTTCTGATGTACACGCTCTGGTGGAATGAGAAGAAATGCAAACTAATGTTGTTAAAGCTTCAATCACAGAATAGACAATCTCATGGTACGTTACCAAACAAACCTGCCAACTTTAACAAGAAATGAGGGGAGGGAGAGTCAATTAGAATTTGCATTTGCATGGCATCTTTCACATCCTCTTACATCCTTCATATCCAATGAATTATTTTTTGAACTATGATCACTGTGTTTTTCTATGTTGATGTAATGGTGAATATGTCCCCACCAAGGTCTCACAGACAGGGCATCAGATACTTGACCAGCTTGCTATTCTGATGGTGCTAGTTGTGAGTTTAATATTGCCCAAGTCATCATGAGAACGCTGTGTTCTTCTTTCAGTTGTTCCCTTTCGAGGTCCTCTATACCCACCTGTACAAGCATGTCAACCAATGTTCATTGTCTCATCAGCACCATGCTCAGATGGGCAGAACAGTGGCAAATGGAATTTAGATGTGAAAAGTGTGAGGTGATGAATTTTGGGAGGACTAACAAGGCCAGGGAATACTCATTGAATGGTAGGACCCTGGGAAATACAGAGGATCAGTGGGATCTAGCTGTTCAGAGATCCTTGAAGGAAAGGTAGATAAGGTGCTTAAGAGGCAGATGGGATAGTTGCCTTTATTAGTCCAGGCATTTAATATAAAAGCAGGGAGATTATGATGGAGCTGTATACAACACTAGCTGGACTACTGTGTGCAATTCTGTGCAAAACTGTAGGAAGAATGTGATTGCACTAGAGTAGGATGCAGAGGAGATTCACCAGGATGTTGCCTGCGATGGAGTGATTCAGCAATGAAGAGAGGCTGGATAGGCTCAGGTTGTTTTCTTTAGAGCAGAAAAGGCTGAAGAGGGCACAATTTAAATGTGTAAGGTTATGAGAGGTTGAGGTTCGGTAAGGTAGAAGGAAACCTTTTCCCTCAGTAAAGGGATCCAAAATCAGGGGACACAGAGTTAAAGTAAAGGGGCAGGAGGTTTGGACAGTATTTGAGGAATTTTATTTTCACTGAGGTGGTAGTGAGATCTGGAATTTACTGACTAAAAGGGTGATAGGGACAGAAACCCCCAAAGCATTTCTGAAGAATTCAGATGAGCACTGGAAATGCCATAGTATACTGGAAAATGAGATTACAGGGCTTGAGGTGTTTGACGACCAGCATAGAGACAATAGGCTGAAGGGCATCTTTCCATGCTGTAAAATTCTATGGAGTGGAATCTTACAGGGATCTGAGGGATGTGGGCCAGTCTGAGATTTGAAGCTAATCAAGCCAGAAGTTCAGTAAGACCCAGGAGCACACTGCCCACTCTTGCCGAGGGGTGAGGGGAATTTCGCGTGAGGCAGTGGTGAGCTGCCAATCAAGGGGGAATTCCAGTGTGTTGTTATTCAGCCAAACGCAAACAGAGATGCAGGAGAAACTCAGTGGGTCTGGCAGCAACTGTCGAGAGAAGAGTTAACGTTTCGAATCCAGTCTGATTCTCCCTCAGAACCCAGCTTGCCTAGTAACAGCCTAACTCCCCTCATTAATATTCAGCTTCCTATCTTCCCGCTTCCACAAATATCTCTGTTTCCTCCACCCCCTCCCTAAGCCACGACATTCCCGCCTCCTTTAGTATTGACTACACCCACTGCCCTAATAGATCCCCCCACCCCACTTTAACCTTCCATTGACTCACCGCCAAGACGAGATTCGCCTGAGACCTCTGACCTCCCTCGAGGAGCAGCCGCTGGATGTGAGGGTCCAGACAAACAAGGTGCCAAACGAAGATGCTGAGAATTCCTGACATGGGACCTGGAGTGGGTTCCCAGTGACGTCAGCTTTCTCTCTGCTTGTCCCTGTTGCATAGGACCAATCCGCATTTCCTGGCATCATCCATGGGCACCAGCTGGATGTGCCCTTCATCCACAGAAATTGGCATCTGGGATGTGCCAATCCTCTATGACCATGGTGGCACTTCTCTGATTGCAGATTGCTGAGGAAGCACATCCCTGCATTGTGGGGCACAGCGGTCACTAGCATTGAAAGGTTGCTGCATGGGCAGGCTCCCAGCTCACGGGTTAGACCCAACTGCATCTCAGGACTGCTCGCTTGCTCTCTCAGCGCTCGCTCACTTATGCGCGCATTGTCGCACCATCCATGATGTGCCATACCAGTTGGCGCATTGATGCTTCAGCTGCAATCAGTGTTGCTACTTGGAGGTGCCCTTTTACATTGACACAATGGCAGGCTGCTGGCCAATGAGGGATGTGCCCAGGATGGGGCAGGTGAAGGGTGTAGACTCCTTGCTGTAGGGCACACTGAGATGCCAACCTAACACCAGCATATGCCAACTGCCCGCATGGCAAACATACTCCACGGTCATTCAACCAAAGGGCCAGGTGGTGGCATTCAAGTCTTCAGTCCCATCAAAGAGGAGGCAGCTGACAGTCAGGAAGTCCTGGTGCCCAGGGGTGTCATCAGGATATAGCCCAGGGGCTTGGCCATTCTCAGTTGTCAGCCTGGGGCGCTCACTGCAAGGAGCTCTGTTAGATGGCAGCCTGGCGAGTGGGCAATGCTCAGCCCCAGCGGCCAGAGGAACCATATTCTGTCAGTTGGGGAGCCGCAGAGCTCATGGTCTGCTGTCTGGACCCTCACATCCAGCGGCTGCTCCTCGAGGGAGGTCAGAGGTCTCAGGCGAATCTAGTCTTGGCAGTGAGTCAATGGAAGGTTAAAGTTGGGGGGGGGCTACTAGCGAGGGTGTCATTGGCAGTGACTACCACCATGGCCTACCCACAGAAGGGTAAAGGAGCATGGTGGGTAATATTAAGATGTAATACCAGAGCTTGAGAGGACAGTTAGAGGTGTGGTTCAATGCGGTGAGTCTCCACATGGCGCAGATGGGTGGGAATGGGCAGTCAGGCAAGGTAAAGAGATATGCATACTCTGCAGAGGCCCTGGGAGATTGTGGTCTCTTATCTGAGTAAGGATATTCTGGCTATGAAGGGAATGCGACAAGGATTTACCAGTCCAATTCCTGTAATGACAGCATTGACGTATGAAGTCAGGCTAGATCAGATAGGACTATATTCACTGGAGTTTAGAAGAATGTTGGGGATTGGACTTTACAGAAATCTATCAAATTCTAACAGGATTAGACAGGGTCAACACAGGAAAGATGTTTCCAATGCCCAGGAGTCCACAGTCTAAGGATACAGGGTAGGCCAGTTAGGATTGAGATGAGGAGCAATGTCTCCACCCAGAGAATCCCTACAGTGTGGAAACAGGCCCCTCAGCCCAACAAGTCCACACCGACCCTCAGAGCATCCCACCCAGACCCATTCCCCTGTAACCCACCTAATCTACACATCCCTGAACACTATGGACAATTTATCATGGCCAATCCACCTAGCCTGTACATCTTTGGGCTGTGGGAGGAAACCGGAGCACCCGGAGGAAACCCACGCAGACACAGGGAGAATGTGCAAACTCCACACAGACAGTCACCCGAGGGTGGAATTGAACCTAGGTCCCTGGTGCTGTGAGGCAGCAGTGCTAACCACTGAGCCACCATACCGCCCAGAGAGTGGGGAGCCTGTGGGATTCTCTGCCACAGAAAGTGATTGAGACCAAAACATTGAATGTTTTTGAGAAGGAGTTAGATATAGTTCTTATTGCTAAAGGGTTCAAAGGGTAGGAGGAGAAAACAGGAACAAGGGACTGAGTTGGATGATCAGCCGTGATCATATTGAATGGCAAATCAGATTCAAAGAGCTGAAAGGCCTCCTCCTGCTCCAATTTACTATAGTGCCACAAGGTGGAGCCTGGTGAAGACATCATCCATGCTGAGCTGTGTCCCTTGGCATCATTTATCGTTCTTTGGACAAGTGAAAGCCTGCTGGCACAATGATCACAATGGGCCGAATCAGTGCCAGTTCGATGGTGAAATTGATGTCTGCTGGACTAGGACATTGAAGGGGCAAATAAATGAAGTATCCATTTGTAATTTCATTTACAAACATTTCTTTGCACATATTCATCTTCAACTGCTTCACCAATGACCTTCCCTCCATTATAAGGTCAGAAGTGGGGATGCTTGCCGATGATTGCACAATGTTCAGCACCATTTGTGACTCCTCAGATACTGAAGCAGTCCGTGTTCAAATGCAACAAGATCTGGCCAATATCCAGACTTGGGCTGACAAGGGGCAAGTGACATTTGTGCCACACAAATGCCAGGCTATGACCATCACCAATAAGAGTGAATCAAATCACTGCCGCTTAACATTCAATGGTGTTGCCATCGCTGAGTCCCTGACTATCAACACCCTAGGGGTTACCATTGACCAGAACTCAACTGGACTTGCCATATAAATACATTGGATACAAGAGCAGGTCAAAGGCTAAGAATCTTGCAGCAAGTAACACACCTCCTGATTTCCCAAAGCCTGTATGTCACAGAAGGAGGCCATTCAGCCCATCATGCCTGCATCAATTCTATTCCCTAGTGCCAGTTCTTTGCCTTTTCCCCATATCCCAACACACGAATAATACTTCTTGCGTTAGGAGGCAGAAAGACATATCTTTCCATGAGAAAGTTCATTACAGTACCTTTCAAGACAACCCGAACGCCGTGCTCATGAGCATAACACAGAAGTGTTGAGTCAACAGTTTTTTTGACCACAATTGTGGTAATCTTTGACCAGTCATAATACTTCCATTCGGATCCTCCATCATCAAAGATAACAACCTGGTACAGAAAGAGAGTGGTTTAACTAGATCATTGGGTTATTATTAGTTTACATTACAATACAGTGGAAGTGGTGAGCGCTCGGACACTGAGGGGTCAGAGGGAGGCAGAAAATCAAGCTGTCAGCTGTTGCAATTGATCATGTAAAACTGACTTTAAATATCTCCATTTCCAACAAATATAACTGTCGCAGATGGAATGGAATCGTGAACAGATTCAATCTCCTGTGACCACACTCTCCAATGAGCAACATTGAAGTGAATATTAACCTGAGCAGCTACTGAACAGTTACATTTTACACCAAGGTTTTGTCCCAGGATCTGTACATTGTATTCACTTTAATCTGGGCCAGGATCTCAGTTTTACAAAGAGTGAGGTCAAATCACACAATGTTATTCCATATGATCCCAGGATTTTGACCTGGTGTTTTCTTTGGGTCATTATTCTGTGCAGACTGCAATCCTGAACCATGGGATTAAAATGTCAGTGGATCACACTTCATTTCAGAGGTGGTACATCAGGGACACAGTTTAACAGAAATATTTTCTTGCTGCTGCCCTTGTTAAAGCATTTTTGCTCTGCTCAGTCTTCCCGAGGCTCCTGTTTCACACAGGCT
>NC_063341.1:76752420-76753169 GCF_021869965.1 Rhincodon typus
TTATGTGAGTGATGATGCCACCTCCTGGCTCTCTCTATCTCTATCTCGGTTTGTGTGACAACAGGAAAATATTGACGCAGATTCCATCCTGGTAAATGTAACTTTGTACAGAAGTTCGCTTCCCTCATTCCCTCGTGGACAGCATTCAATATTGAATCACAGTCATCCCTGACTATATGTCCATAGATGGCCATGCCTTTGTCCTGACCAACAATATTCTCTAACCTTCCCTCCCCCAACCTCTCCTGCTTGAACAACAGTTATCTCCTCCCTAACTCCCCACCTACACTCACCTTTACTGGCTCCATCCCCGCCTCTTTGACCTGTCTGTTTCCTCTCCACCTATCCTCTCCTCTATCCCTCTTCTATCCGCCTCCCCCTCTCTCCCTATTTATTTCAGATCCCTCTTCCCCTCCCCCATTTCTGAAGAAGGGTCTAGGCCCGAAACGTCAGCCTTCCTGCTCCTCTGATGCTGCTTGGCCTGCTGTGTTCATCCAGCTCTACACCTTGGTATCATACGAATATTCTGCATTTACGAACAGCTGCCTTCCATTGTCCTGCAAAGGGTTTCAACTTGTATGCAAATCAACTTGTGAACAGCCTCTAGAACAGATCCCATTTGAGGGGGAAATCTGCACACCTCCAGTTTTAGCTTACTCAGAGGCAGCAACCTCCCACCTCACCGACCAATCCCCACGACCATCTACCTGCACTCATCTATCACCATCCCACCTACCTTCCCCAGCCCC
>NC_063341.1:76753269-76773973 GCF_021869965.1 Rhincodon typus
CCATTTCTGAAGAAGGGTCTAGGCCCGAAACGTCAGCCTTCCTGCTCCTCTGATGCTGCTTGGCCTGCTGTGTTCATCCAGCTCTGCACCTTGTTGACTCAATCCTCTCCCTCTCTCTCTTTCCTTTCTTGATAAGACTGTTTTTGTTAAATTTTCATCCTGGCAACAGTTTCCATCACCCCCTTTCCATGCCTTGGCCACCATTCATCCCTAAACCCAATTCTTCTATCCTTCTCCCAACATTAATGGTCAAATCTTCCACACCTTCCTTCATATTAACTCTCAAAATGGCTTGCCCTGCTTCCATTCTCAGCAAGAATTCATTCCTCAATCTCTCTCCCAGCCTCTTTCACATCTTGGCAAAGATCCATCCCTTAGCCACATACTCTCTTCCTTGCCTCGATTATTAATCACCTTCAACCTGTTGCCCCATTCCTTCTTTGCCTTGCTAAATATCTGTCTGAGACTTTTCCCCATTATTTACTCTATGCTTCATTCAACATTCATCTTTTTATCTCCGCACCTTATTTCCCCCCTCTCTTTATAAAGCAAATATTAGTCTGTATAAGGTGTAGAGCTGGATGAACACAGCAGGCCAAGCAGCATCAGGGGAGCAGGAAAGCTGACGTTTCGGGTTTCGACCCTTCTTCAGAAATGGGGGAGGGGAAGGGGATTCTGAAATAAATAGGGAGAGAGGGGGAGGTGGATAGAAGATGGATAAAGGAGATGATAGGTGGAGAGGAGACAGACAGGTCAAAGAGGTGGGGTTGGAGCCAGTAAAGGTGAGTGTAGGTGAAGAGTTAGGGAGGGGATAGGTCGGTCCAGGGAGGACGGACAGGTCAAGGAGGCAGGATGAGGCTAGTAGGTAGGAGATGGGGGTGCGGCTTGAGGTGGGAGGAGGGGATAGGTGGGAGGAAGGACAGGTTAGGGAGGCGGGTATGAGCTGGGCTGGTTTTGGGATGCGGTTGGGGGAGGGGAGATTTTGAAGCTTGCAGAGAATGTGCACACTCCACACAGACAGTTGCCCAAGGGTGGAATCAAAGCCAGGTCCCTGGCGCTCTGAGCCACCGTGCTGCCCTGGCATGGCAACTGCTCTGCCCAAGACCACAAAAAATTACAAAGAGTTGTGAATGTAGCCCAGTCCATCACGAAAACCAGCCTTTCTTTCTACATTTCCTGCTGCTTCAGGAAAGCAGCCAACATAATCAAAGACCCCTCCCACCCCAGTTAAACTCCCTTCCACTCTCTTCCATCGGGCAAAAGATACAGAAGTGTGAGAACACATACCAAAAGATTCAGGAACACATTACAACAATTCACCACTATTATCGGACTTATAAACAGACCCCTCATATATTAGAGTTGGTCTTTCTCTGCATCTTCTCTGTAGCTGTAACACTATTTTCTGCATTCCATCCTATTACCCTGATGTGCTTGCGTAAGGTGTGATTTGCCTGGATAGCACACAGAGCAATACATTTCACTGTATCTTGGTATATGTGACAATAATAAATCAAATCAGATCAATTCAGAACCCTTGCTGTCCATTATTTTGTGCATATTTGACCTAGGCTATAATGAGGTCCTCTGAATTGGCCTCACTGAAGTCATTTAGAGACATAGAAATATAGGAAATAGGAGCAGGAGTAGGCCATTTGGCCCTCTGAGGCTGCTCTGCCATTCAATATGATCATGGCTGATCATTCAACTCAGTCCCCTGTTTCTGCTTTCTACCCACTCTTTGATCCGTTTAGCCTGAAGTATTATATCTAACTCCTTGAAAATATTCAATGTTTTTGCCTCAACCGTTTTCTGTGCCATCGAATGCCACAGACCCGCCACTCTCTGGGTGAAGAAATTTCTCCTTATCTCAGTCCTAAATAGCCTTTCCAATCCTTAGACTCTGACCTTGTTTCTTGACTCCCCAGTCAACAGGAACATTTTTCCTGTGTTTACTGTCTGGTCGTGTTAGAGGTTTATAGGTTTCTATGAGATGCATCCCCACCCCCCAGCCCCCATTCTTTTAAATCCCATTGAATATAATCCCAACTGATCCAGTCTCAACTCGTGTGCCAATCCTGCCATCTAAGGAATTAGTCTGGTAAACATTCATTGTACTCCCTCTACAGCCAGAACATTTTTTTTCTGATTGATTGATTCATTGTCACGTGTACCGAACTACAGTGAAGAGCTTTGTTTACAAGTGGTACAGGCAGAACACAGCAAGCAAAGAACAAAGAACAAAGAGCAAAGAAAATTACAGCACAGGAACAGGCCCTTCGGCCCTCCAAGCCTGCGCCGATCCAGATCCTCCATCTAAACCTCTTGCCTATTTTCCAAGGATCTGTATCCCTCTGCTCCCTGCCCATTCATGTATCTGTCTAGATACATCTTAAATGACGCTATCGTGCCCGCCTCTACCACCTCCGCTAGCAACGCGTTCCAGGCACCCACCACCCTCTGCGTAAAGAACTTTCCACGCATATCTCCCTTAAACTTTTCCCCTCTCACCTTGAAATCGTGACCCCTAGTAATTGAGTCCCCCACTCTGGGAAAAAGCTTCTTGCTATCCACCCTGTCTATACCTCTCATGATTTTGTAGACCTCAATCAGGTCCCCCCTCAACCTCCGTCTTTCTAATGTAAATAATCCTAATCTACTCAACCTCTCTTCATAGCTAGCGCCCTCCATACCAGACAACATCCTGGTGAACCTCCTCTGCACCCTCTCCAAAGCATCCACATCCTTTTGGTAATGCGGCGACCAGAACTGTACGCAGTATTCCAAATGTGGTCAAACCAAAGTCCTATACAACTGTAACATGACCTGTCAACTCTTGTACTCAATACCCCGTCCGATGAATGAAAGCATGCCGTATGCCTTCTTGACCACTCTGTCGACCTGCATTGCCACCTTCAGGATACAATGGACCTGAACACCCAGATCTCTCGGTGCATCAATTTTCCCCAGGGCTTTTCCATTTACCACATCGTTCGCTCTTGAATTGGATCTTCCAAAATGCATCACCTCGCATTTATCTGGATTGAACTCCATCTGCCGTTTCTCCGCCCAACTCTCCAATCTATCTATATTCTGCTGCATTCTCCGACAGTCCCCTTCACTATCTGCTACTCCACCAATCTTCGTGTCATCTGCAAACTTGCTAATCAGACCATCTATCCCTTCCTCCAGATCATTTATGTATATCACAAACAACAGTGGTCCCAACACGGATGCCTGCGGAACACCACTGGTCACAGTTCTCCATTTTGAGAAACGACCTTCCACTACAACTCTCTGTCTCCTGTTGCCTAGTCAGTTCTCTATCCATTTAGCTAGTACACCCTGGACCCCATGCGACTTCACTTTCTCCATCAGCCTACCATGGGGAACCTTATCAAATGCCTTACTGAAGTCCATGTATATGACATCTACAGCCCTTCCCTCATCTATCAACTTTGTCACTTCCTCAGAGAATTCTATCTAGTTGGTAAGACATGACCTTTCCTGCACAAAACCATGCTGCCTATCACTAATAAGCCCATTTTCTCCCAAAGGTAAATAGATCCTATCCCTCAGTATCTTCTCCAGCAGCTTCCCCACCACTGACGTCAGGCTCACCGGTCTATAATTACCTGGATTATCCTTGCTACCCTTCTTAAACAAGGGGACAACATTAACAATTCTGCAGTCCTCTGGGACCTCATCCGTGCTCAAGGATGCTGCAAAGATATCTGTTAAGGCCCCAGCAATTTCCTCTCTTGCTTCCCTCAGTAACCTGGGATAGATCCCATCCGGACCTGGGGACTTAACAACCCTAGGATGTACAGACCAAAAAGACTTAGAGGCATACAGTTTACATTGCAGGTTACATTATTTGAGGCTAGAGAGTCCATTCAATAATCTGATAACGGTCAGCAAAAGCTGTTCCTGAACCTGCTCATGTTCAGGCTTCTGTATCTTCTGCCTGATGGAAGAGGTTGTAGGAGATCATTACCAGGGTGCAATGGGTCTTTGAAGATGTTGGTCACCTTTCTGTGGCAGTGAGCTGTGTAAATAGAGTCTGTGGATGGAAGATTGGCTTCTGTGATGGACTGTGCACACCACCTTCTGTAGTTTCTTACGGTCCTGGGCAGAGCAGTTGCCGTACCAGGCCGTTATGCACCCGGACAGTATGCTTTCAATGGTGCATCTGTAGAAGTTGGTGAAGGATGTTATAAACATGGCAAATTTTCTGAGCTGCCTGAGGAAGAAGAGGCGTTGTTGTGCCTTCTTGACTGTCCCATCTACGTGGGAAGCCCAGGACAGGTCATCAGTTATTGTCACTCTGAGGAAGTTGATGCTCTCCACTCTCTCAACCTCCGTTCCATTGATGTACAATGGGGGCGTGTTCTCCTCCTTTCTTTCTGAAGTCGATGATCAGTTCTTTAGTTCTGCCAACTTTGAGAGGCAGATTGTTTTCATTGCACTACGTCACTAAGTCCTTTATCTCCCTTCTGTATTTTGACTAATCGTTTTTAGATATCCATCCCACAGGGGGCTGAGGACACATTCTTGGGGGGGCTCCAGTGTTGAGTGTTATTGTGGAGGAGGTGCAGTTACCTATCCTCACGGATCGCGGTTTGTGGGTCAGAAAGCTGATAATCCAGTTGCAGAGAGTGGAGCTGAGACCAAGGTCACGGAGTTTTGAGATCAGTCTGGACGGGATAATGATGTTGAAGATGGAGCTGTAGTCAACGGAGTCTGACGTAGGTGTCTTTGTTGTCCAGTGCAGGGTTAGGGATATGGCATCCTCTGTGGATCTGTTATGTCGGTAGGCAAACTGTAAGGGATTGAGGCAGGCTGGTAGACTGGAGTTGATGTGGGCCACGACCAGCCTTTCAAAGCACTTCATGATTATTGAAGTCAGAACTATCAGGCGGTGGCTATTAAGGCATGTTGCATGTGTTTTCTTGTGTATGGGGATGATGGTGGTCTTCCTGAAGCAGGTGGGGACTTCGGCTTGTAGGAGGGAGAGGATGAAGATGTTGGTGTACACCTCTGCCTGTTGGTCTGCACAGGATCTGAGTGCTCGGCTGGGGACACCGTCCGGGCCGATCACTTTCCTTGGGTTGACACTCAGGAAAACCGGTCTAACTTCTGAAGCAGTAACAGAAGGAACAGGTGTGACTGGGGCTTTTGGGGTGGGCATTGCGAGATTCTGCTCAAACCAAACATAGAAAGTATTGAACATGTCAGGAGGTCTGCTATCTTACACTGTTTCATTTTGTATCCTGTAATTCAAGGCTGTTGCGAAGATTTGTAGCTCAGGTCGTAGATGAGGTTGTTGACTCGTTCGCTGAACTGGCTGGTTATCGTAAAGACGTTTCATCACTATGCAGGTAACATTATCAGTGCAGCCTCTGATGAAGCGATGTTGTTCTACTCTGCTTGGTATTTATATGATCAGCTCTGGGATAACGTGACCATCTTAGCTCAAGCCAACCACAGACATGCACGGGAATTCCTAGAGGCCTGGTTTTTAACCTGTAATGTAATCAACAAACATGTGGAATTAGACTCCAAATACAAATCGATGCAGGACAGAACTGGAAATGACACAACCCAACTTAACAGGCCAGATCCTATAAATTCCAAACAGAGTAGAAACAACATCGCTTCATTGGAGGCCGCACTGACGATGTTACCTAGCATGGGTGACGAAACGTCTGTACAATAACCAGCCAGCTCAGCGAACAAGTCAACAACCTCATCCACAACCCGAGCTACAAATCTTCAGCTTCCTCGGCTAAAGAGACCAAAACTACACACAATATCTTCCATGTGTGGTCTCAACAAGAGCCAGGATAATTGCAGCAAGACATTCTTGATCCTGGACTCAAATCCTCTCACTACGAAGGCCAACATGCCACTTGCCTTCTTCACCACCTGCTGCACCTGCAATGCTGACTTTAGTGACTAATGTGCAGGGATAATCAGGTTTCATTGTACCTGCCCCATTCCCAATTTATTGCCATTTGTAACGTTTAATTCTTATTCAGAGCGAGCTTAGATAAAGAGCATATCCCTGACACTATCTGTTTCCTGAGTGCACCCCAGATATTTTTTTCAATGATTAAACTACTGTTTATACCTTTTAATATGTATTGAGCACTAGTCCATTAACTTAATGAATAACATATGTGAGTCATTCCATATCCCCTTTCTTGTTTGACCATAATTTCAAAGTGGATCTTTCTTGCATTTTCAGCTCACTACAATGGTGTATTTAATGGTTAATTCCTATGTCGATTTTTACGTTTTTTTTTGATATCTATGTATGCCCTACTTAATCAACTATGCTTAATTCTCAAACAAACTTTTACGTTTAAAAGGTATCTTTACATAGGAAGTTGCCCAGTTGTGTCAAAACTGCCATTAATTTGGTGTAAGGAATTGCTGTGATTCTGATAACAAGTTACTGCAATTCATTGCAGGTTGTGTAAGGTGAGATAAGATGACACAGCATTATGTTGTGTGTGCAGAGTGAGATCTGACCAGCAACAGATTTTTAAAAATATACTCATTTGTGCTATATAGGCGTCTCTGCCTGGGCCAACATTTATTGTCCGTCCCTAGTTGCCCTTGAAAAGGTGGGGGTGAGCTGCCTTCTTGAACTGCTGCAGTCAATGTGCAGGGAGAGAATTCCAGGATTTCGACCCAGCGACAGTGAAGGAATGGCGATATATTTCCAAGTCAGGATGGTGAGTGGCTTGGAGGGGAACTTGCAAGGGGTGGTGTTCCCATGTACCTGCTGCCCTTGTCCTTCTAGATAGAAGTGCTCAGAGGTTTGGAAGGTGCTGTGTGAGGATCTTGGGTGAATTTCAGCAGTGTATCATGTTGATAGTACACACTGCTGTTCCTGAGCGTAGGCGGTGGAAGGAGTGAATGCTTGTAGATGTAGTGCCAATCAAGCGGGCTGCTTTGTCCTGGATGGTGTCAAGCTTCTTGAGTGTTGTTGGGGCTGCACCCATCCAGGCAAGTTGGGAGTATTCCATCACACTCCTGCCTTGTGCCTTGTAGATGGTGGGCAGGCTTTGAGGAGTCAGGAGGTGAGTTACTCACTGCAGTATTCCTAGCCTGTGACCTGCTTTTGTAGCCACAAGGCTGATTGGTTAGCGCAAATGTGATCAGTTATGGATCCCATAAATTATCAGCCTGATAAAGCTCTCCGATTGGCCCGTGGGCAGGTGAATAACTTGGGTATTTACAATAGGAGGTTCACTTATCTGATACTGGGGATGGCAGGATTGCCCTATGAGGAGAGGTTGGTTCAACCTAACCTGTGTTCACTCGAGTTTAGAAGGATGAGATGGGATTTGTTTGTAATATATAAAATTTTAAATGAGCTGAATGGACCAGAGGCAAGGAGGATGTGATGGTGGCCTGTGAAATTCTCCTGTTGATCTGAGTCACAAGAGTTGGTGTATTGCCAAGTGGAAAGAAGGCGGGAAATTTCAGGAGCATCTGAAGTGTAAAATCGAGAGTTTGCTTAACATGTCTTTTTAAAACCTGAAGGGACGAAGGTTGTGAGTTGTTGCAATTTGTCAGAAGGATGAAGCTGTGGTGCAACTATTGTCTGCATCACTGGTTTCAGATTTGGGCAAAAAGTGCTCTGATTTTATACCTGCCAATCTAACTGTTATCATTAGATGCAGAGTTAAAAAAAAGTCTGGTATTGGACCAGTTTTTAGATGACAGACTCTGGTTACACAAAAGGTGCAGTGCCCACTTTAAAGAATGTGTTGAATGTGAAGTTGTGATGGATTGGATGGCTGGCATGGAAGTCAACCAGATTAAACAGATGAAACAACATGGCTATTTTAACAGGGCATGTTAAGATTGAAGATCTTCAGGAAGAAAGGGTTTGGATAGGAAGAAATCATCCTGGGCAGCACAGTGGCTCAGTAGTTAGCACTGCTGCCTCACAGTGCCAGGGACCTGGGTTTGATTCCACCCTCAGGCGCCTGTCTGTGTGGAGTTTGCACATTCTCCCTGTGTCTGCATGGGTTTTCTCTGGGTGCTCTGGTTTCCTCCTACAGTCCAAAAATTAGATGGATTGGCCATGCTAAATTTTCCATCATGTCAAAGGGATGTGTAGGCTAGGTGGATTAGCCATAAGCCTAGGGACGAGGACCCGAGGGCACAGCCTTAGAGTAAAGGGAAGACCTTTTAGAACAGAGATAAGGAGAAACTTCTTCAGCCAGGGAGTGGTGAATCTATGGAATTCACTGCCACAGAAGGCTGTGGAGGCCAGGTCATTGAGTACATTTAAGACTGAGATAGACAGGTTCTTGATTATCAAGGGAATCAAGGGTTGTGGGGAGAAAGTGGGAGAATGGGGTTGAGGAACTTATCAGCCATGATTGAATGGCGGAGCAGACTCAATGGGCCGAATGGTCTAATTTCTGCTCCTATGTCTTATGGTCTTATGGTCTTAAGGTTGGGTATTGGGGTGGGTATGGGTGGGATGATCTTTGGCAGCGGAGTCTGTGTGGTTTTGATGGGCCAAATGGCCTGCTTCCACACTGTAGGGATTACATTCATTAAAGCAATGCAGAACGAGGTAACCAGTACGGATGAAGAGTTCCTGGAACAGCACATTGGAGGATGTTGAGAGCTGAGAAGGCTGTTGAGGCAGTCATGGTGTGATTGAAGAATGCTTTTCAGGGCTGAAGTCTTCTGGAACAAGTCAGATAAGAACAGAGGAAGATGAACTAAGCCTGGTTTGTATGTTGACAATCCAGTAATTTGATGCTAAAATTGAGTTTGAAATATTGTTTCATTTTGAGCTAATTCTGGTAACATTTTTTTTTCTGCAAGGATTACTTGAGTGGGTAACATTGCCTAGTTTTATCTTTCAGGCATCTGATTGAAAAAAACAAATCCAGCTTTCTGCAGTGAGATGCTATGGCTACTTTACTTCAGCCAAAGCTCAAGTGCAGTTCCAAACCTGAAAGTTGTTCCTTTGCTCTTCATTTTTTGTCCATCTTGAAAATAGGTTAAGGTTCAATATTACTTGGAAGCCGGTATTCAGGAGACGTGGCTCTAACTAACGTTCACTTCACAACAGCCAAGTGTCTGCTTGGAATTAATTCATTGTCATGTGCCTTCAGTTGCCATGTCGTTTCGCCTTTTGGCTGGGATGATAAGGTGGTTAAAATTTATCCTTGGAAGGTTACTTGAGCCTTTAAGTGCAGTTCACTGGCCTGTCTGGGGAGCTTTATAATAAAAATTGCAATTGGGCTGCTACTTATGACTTTAGATCTTGCAATTTAAACATGGTGAGCAGCTCGTATTTAAAGGGGATACTGTGATGATTGAACATTAAACATTCTGGGCTTTATGCTTGCAATACAGGAAACATGTTCATTCGAGGATGGAATTTTGATACCAACTAACCCTGTCAAGTCTCGTAAAAACTTTGTACTTTCACCAGGTTCTGTATTGCAAATAAGAAATGGCACTGGCATTTACAGCTTGCTGCAGATGGCAGAGCCACCCCTGACAGTCGATTTGACAAGGATGCCTGCTAAAGCTAAGAAGACAGATATAATTGAAATACTTCAGATTTAGTAGAAATTGACTAATTGTTGTCACATGTACCAAAATACAGTGAAAGTGTTGTATTGCATGCCATACAGGCAGATTGCACCATACAAAAGTGCACCAAGGTAACAGAACGGATTGCAGAATACAGTTTTACAGCTGCAGAGAAGGTGCAGAGAGAGAGATCAGAATTAACATTTGAGAGGTCCAGCCAAAAATCTGGTAACAGTGGGGAAGAAGCTGTTCTCGAGTCTGTTTGTACGTGTATTCAAATCTTCTGCCTAATGGAGGAGGGTGAATGAGAGTATAACCAGGGTGGGAGGGGTCTTTAATTATGTTGGTTGGTTTCCCAAGGCAGTGGGAAGTATAGATGGAGAACTGAATGGAAGGCTGGTTTGTGTGATGGACTGGGCTGTGTTCACAACTCTGTAGTTTCTTGTGGTCTTGGAAAGAGCAGTTGCCATACCACACTGTAATGCATCCAGATAGGATGCTTTCTATGATGCATCTATAAAGATTAGTAAAAGTGTATTAGTTGAGTTATACACTGATAGTTCATAATTTTGTTTACCTGTGGCTACAACTGATAGATTTGGAAAATAGAATAGTTCTTGTTAAGCATAGGTACCTGATCAGTATTTTCTGATAACTTGGTTCCATAAGACAGATAAATTGAGGATTTTGCATACTTTGGTTAAATTATTAATTTTACGACAGCCCCAGGTGTAATGGGACTCCAGTATCCGTGTTACTCCCAAGTGGGTCAAAGCAAGATCATGGCAACACCTGAACAGCATCCAGGTTTGGGATGACAGTAACAAGTGGTAATTCACACCACACAAGTGCCAGGCAATGCCCATCTTGAGCAAAAGAAAATCCAACCACTGCCCCTTGATATTCAGTGGTACTACCATCGCTAAATCCTTTACTGTCTAGACCCTGCAGCTTATCATTGACCAGAAACTGAACAGGATCCGCCATCCAGGTCAATGGCAGGTCAATGTTCCAGGATACAGAAGCTACAGCTGTGACAGACATCCAAGTAAGCGAGGAGGGGGAGATGCGCTTTTGATAAGGGAGGACATAACAACAGTGCTTAGACAGGATATTCTTAAGAGGTCCTCAAATTATGCCATATGTTTAGAACTTAGAAACAAGAAGGGGATGGTCACACTGTTGAGACTGTATTATAGACCCCCAAATAGCCAGCGGGTTCTGCAGGAGCAGATGTGTAGAGAGATTACAGATACCTGCAGGAATAACAGAGTAGTATTGGTTGGAGATTTTAATTTCCCCTGTTTTGAATGCGCCACCCAGAGCGTAAAAGGCCTGGATGCGGTGGAATTTATTCAATGTGTCCAAGAAAGTTTCCTAAATCAATATGTAGAGGGCTCTACTCGGGAGGGTGCAACACTGGACCTCCTCTTAGGGAACAAGGTCGGGCAAGGGACTGAAGTGTCAGTCGGAGAGCACTTTGGGTCCAGTGATCATAACTCTCTTAGTTTTAACATAGTTATGGAAAAAGATAGGACAGGTCCACAGGTTAACGTGCTAGACTGGACCAGGGTCAATTTTTGCATATAAACCGACATTTCCCAACTACCATCAGTTCTGAGGAAGGATCACCGGACCAGAAACATTAACTCTGATTCTTTTCTTCACAAATGCTGCCAGACCTGCTGAGCTTTTTCAGCAATTTCTGTTTTTGTTCCTCATTTACAGCATCCACAGTTCTTTAGGTTTTTATTTAGTATTTAACTCACTACCACATCTGTTCCAGGCATGCCTACCTTGAAGAAGTTCTGCTCCTCTCTCCGACGGGATTTCCGTTCCAATCTTTCTTCTTGCCGACCGACATTAATTTCACTGTTACTTCCTGGTGTTTGACCAAGTATTTGCTAAAACTCATTTCCACAGCAATATCACGTTCCTCAGTGGCTGCCTCCGGCTCAGACTCACCCCACGTGGATTCCAACTGAAGTTTCATCCCTTGTGTTTTGAACCCTCCCAGGATCACAGATATCTCCGTGATGTTCAACGTTCCACAGACAGCTGCTCTCGCTGCATCCTGAGATCCACACTCAGTGCCATGTGGCGTCACATACACACTCTCAACCACTCCCAACACGCTGGCTCAGGGCTGCACCACTCCCCAGTTCCACTTCATTGTCCAGCTCATTCGTTGTGCTAACAAGAAACTTTTTCTTTTCCTTTCAGGGATCAAGGCCCATAAGATGCACCAACTCAAAGATACCCATGGCCCTCTGGAACCTTCCTCCCCTCCCCTTCCCTCTGACTCCATCCCCTTCCCCAACCCCCCACCTCCTGTCGGGTATTCACCATCCCTCCTAACCTTCCACTCTCCGATGCTGAATGTTCTGCACTCAGCAAAGGCCTCAGCTTTATTCCTCGGAGTCCCCACCTTGATGAATTTTAGGCACGACATGACATCGAGCTTTTCTTCCGCCATCTTCGCCTCCGTGTTCATTTCTTTGGACATGAGTCCTCTCCCCATCCCAAAGACCCCTTCGCCCAGTTCCAACACTCTCCCTTCACCTGGACCCCTCCTTCTGGCCTTTTACCTGCACTCAATCTGTTCATTGAGAACTGTCGACATGATATTGGTCATCTCAATTTCTCTGAACCCCCTTACCAGAACCAACCTATGGTGATGGAGAGGTGATGTCCTAGTGGTCTTATCACTGGACTGTTAATCAAGAGACCCAGATAACATTCTGGGGACCAGGATTCGAATCTTGCCACAGCAAATGGTGGAATTTGAATTCAAAAAATGTCTGGAATTAACAATCTAATGATGACTGTGAATCCATTGTCGATTGTCGGGAAAAACCCATCTGGTTCATTAATGTCCTTTAAGGAAGGAAATTGTCATCCTTACCTGATCTGGCCTACATGTGACTTCAAACCAACAGCAAAGTAGTTGACTCTTAAGAGCTGTCTGGGTAATTAGGGATGGGCAGTAAAAGCTGCCTGGCCAGTGATGCCTTCATCCCGTGAATGAATAAAGAATAAAGTACCTCCCTCCGAACTGACTGCATTCTGTGAGCTTAACCCTGACTTTGTTATTAAGCCTGCCGATAAGGGTGGTGCTGTTGCAGTCCGGTGTACTGACCTCAACATTGCAGAGGCTGGGCGCCGCGCCAGCTCTCAGAAACCTCCTCCTACCTTCCCCTGGGCCATGACCCCACCGTGGCATATCAGGCCATTGTATCCACTACAGTATCTGATCTCATTTCATCAGGTGATCCACCCCCCTCTGCTTCCAAGTCCCCCCACCCCACACAACTCGCTTCTACCTCCTTCCAAAAATCCACAAACAGGACTATCTGGGCAGACCCATTGTTTCAGCCTGTTCCTGCCCCACAGAACTTATCTCTTCCTACCTTGACTCAGTCTTCTCTCCCCTGGCCCAGTCCCTGCCCATGTACATGTGTGATTCCTCTGACACTTTACACCCGGTTTCAAAATTTCCAGTTTGTAGGTACCAGCGGCCTCCTCTTTACCATGGATGTGCAATCCCTTTACACATCCATTCCCCACCAGGAGGGTCTTAGGACTCTCCGCTTCTTCCTGGAGCAAAGACCTGAACTATTCCCACCCACCACCACCCTCCTCTGCTTGGCCGAGCTTGTCCTCACCCTCAACAACTTCTTTTTTAACTCCTCTGATTTTCTTCAGGTCAGAGGGGTGGCCATGGATACCCGCATGGGCCCCAGTTATGCCTGTCTCTTTGTGGGGTATGTGGAACATTCCTTGTTCCAGTCCTATTCCGGCCCCCACCCACAACTCTTTCTCCGATATATCAATGATATCATCGGTGCTGCTTCCCTCTCTGATCCGGAATTGGAAAAGTTCATCAATTTTGCCTCTAATTTCCAGCCTGCCCTCACTTTCACCTGGTCTATCTTTGATTCCTCCCTTCCCTTCCTCAACATTTTCTTTGACTGTTTCCATTTCTGGGGATAGACTGGCCACTAATATCCACTATAAATCCACTAACTCCCACAGCTACCTGGACTATACATCCTCACACCTCACTTCCTGTAAAGACTCCATCCCATTCTCTCAGTTCCTCCATCTCTGTCGTATATGTTCCAATGAGGCCAACTTCAATAATGGAGCATCTGAAATATCCACCTTCTTCTTCAGTCAAGGACTCCCCAGCACCGTTGTCGAAAGGGCCCTCAACTGCGTCGGACCCATCTCCCACACTTCCGCCCTCACCCCTTCGCTACTGCAACAGTGATAGGGTTCCCCTTGTCCTTACCTATCATCCCACCAGCATCCACATCCAGAAGATCATCAAACGCCAATTCCACCACCTCTAGCGAGATGCCACCACCAGACACATATTCCCATCCCCTCCCTTGTCCACCTTCCGCAGGGACCGTTCCCTCCGGGATACCCTGGTCCACACTTCCTTCACCCCCAACACCCCGCTACAGCCCTACGACACCTTCCCCTGTAACCGGCGAAGGTGTAACACCTGCCCATTTACCTCCTCCCTCCCCGGTATCCAAGCAACACTTCACCTGCACTTCCCAGAATCTAGTCTACTGCATTCGCTGCTCACCTCCACATTGGGGAAACGAAGCGTAGACTAGGTGACCGCTTCACAGAACCTCTACACTCTGCTCCCAAAAAAGACCCTGAGCTACCTGTTACCTGCCACTTTAACACACCACCCTGCTCCCTGGCCAACATCTCTGTCTCTGGTTTGCTGCAGTGTTCCAGAGAAGCCCAAAGCAATTTGGGAGAACAACACCTCATTTTCCACATGGGGACCCTGCAGCCCTCCGGACTCATTATCGAGTTCAATAATTTTAGGGCCTAAACTCTGTCATGACCTAGCCCCCTACTCCACACACCAGGCCTTGTTATCACAGAACCTGCATTACACACTACGTATTGTGAGTCACTAATAGTTCCCAGTAACAGCTACTCACCCTCTAGCCTGATCGTTATCAACTCATTTGTCTATCCAACTGCTTGTCTCTCTCTTTGGGCTCTATCCTATCGTTTACTCTGGATCCCATCCCCCTCCCTATTTTCTGCATATAATCCGATGTTTTCCCAGCTGCCATCAGTTCTGAGGAAGGGTCATCGGACCCGGAGCATTAACTGTGATTTTCTCTTCACAGATGCTGCCAGACCTGCTGAGCTTTTCCAGCAACTTCTGTTTTTGTTCCCAATTTTGGTGCCATTTGACAGGATCTAACAGCTGTGGATTGGGCGAGTCTGTTTGAAGGAAAAGGAACGACTGGGAGGCTTTTAAAAGTGCGATATCAAGATGTCCCTGTTAAGGTGAAGGGAAAAGCTGGCAGGTTTAGGGACCCCTGGCTGACGAGGGACATTGAGGCACTGGTCAGGAGAAAGAAGAAAGGCATATATTGGGTTTAAGATATCAGGCTCAAGTGAATCCCTGGATGATTATGAAAAGTGTACAAGCACACTTACGAGGGAAATCAGAAGAGCAAAAGGACGGTAGGAGATGGATCTGGTAGATAAGGTTAAAGATAATCCCAAGAGGTTCGAAAGCTATATTAAGAGTAAAAGGGTGGCTAGGGAGAGAAATAGGTCCCTTTAAAGATCAGCATGGCCGTCTCTGTGTGGAGCCACAGGATATGGGGGAGATTTTTAATGAATATTTCTCCTCAGTGTTTACTGAGGAGAGAATCGTGAATGCTAAGGAAATAAGGGAAACAAGTGGGGGATGTTTTGGACCACAAACATATTACCAGAGAGGAGGTGTTGCAGTCTTAGATTGCATTAAGGTGGATAAATCCCCTGGGCCTGATTAAGTTCCGTCCTCGGATGTTGTGAGAGGCCGGGGAAGAAATTGCAGAGGCCCTTGCAGAGATTTTTGCATCATCTTCATCTACTGGTGAAGTTACAGAAGACTGGAGGGTGGCTAATGTTGTTCCATTGTTTAAGAAAGGTAGCAAAGACAAACCAGGGAACTACAGGCCAGTGAGCCTGACATCAGTGTTAAGCAAGTTATTGGAGAGGATACTGAGGGACAGGATCAACCAACATTTGGATAGTCCTGGTCTGATTAGGGATAGTCAGCATGGATTTGTGCACGGGAAGTCATGTTGACAAAACTTTCGGAGTTTTTTGAAGAGGTAACCAAGAGGATGGATGAGGGTAGGGCAGTGGATGTTGTCTATATGGACTCCAGTAAGGCTGTTGACAAGGTCCCGCATGGCAGGCTGGTCACGAATGTTAGTTTGCGTGGGATCCAGGAAGATCTATCTAATTGGATTCAAAACTGGCTCGATGGTAGGAAGCAGAGGGTGATGGTTGGAGGTTGTTTCTCGGACTGGAGGCCTGTGACTAGTGGTGTGCCACAGGGGTCAGTGCTGGGGCTTTTGTTATTTGTTATTTACATAAATAACCTGGATGCGAATATACAAGGCATGATTAGTAAGTTTGTGGTTGATACAAGCTTAAGAGGTATCTTTGATTGCGAGGAAGGTTTTCAAAAATTACAGAGGGATTTTGATCAGATGGGGAAGTGGGCTAAGGATTGGCAAATGCAATTCAATTCAAATGGGGAATGGTAAGGTCCTGAGGAGTGTTGTGGAGCAGAGGGACCTAGGAGTACAAGTAAATCATTCATTGAAAGCAGCGTCACAGGTGGACAGGGTGGTGAAGAAGGCATTTAGCATGTTTGCCTTCATCGGTCGAGGCATTGAGTATAGATTTGGGATGTTATGTTACAGTTGTGTAAGTCGTTGGTGAGGCACTTGGAGTATTGAGTACAGTTTTGGTCAACCTGTTATAGGAAAGACATTGTTAAACTGGAAAGTGTGCAAAGAAGATTTATGAGGATGTTGCCAGGACTAGTAGCCCTGAATTATGGGGAGAGGTCGGCTAGGCTAGGACTTTATTCCTTGGAACATAGGAGAATGAGGGGTGACCTTATCGAGGTGTATAAAATCATGAGGGGCATAGATACCGTGAATGCATACAGCCTTTTCCCCAGGGATGGGTAATTGAAAACTAGAGGGCATAGGTTTAAGTTGAGAGGGGAAAGGTTTAAGAAGGACCTGTGGGGCAACTTCATGCAGAGAGTGGTGTGTATATGGAATGGGCTGCAAGAGAAAGTGGTTGAGGTAAGTACAATAGCAGCATTTAAAATTTGGATAGGTACATGGATGGGAAGGGCTTAGAGGGATATGGTGCAAATGTGGGCAATTGGAACTAGCTGAGAGGGCACCATGGTCAGCATGGATCAGTTTGGGCCGAAGGGCCTGTTTCTATGCTGTATTACACTATGACACAATGATTCTCTACAGGGCTATACTTCTGCAAGACCAAGCCAGTTACTAGAATAGAATAGAATATCCTTTTATTGTCAAGTCTATTCGATATAAAATACAGTGAAAAGTGTGTACTGTCGCCGTACATAGGGCTATTCACATTAGCCCAGAATTAAAAAAAACTTAAAGAGAATCCAACTTTTGCTTCCCCACTGCTGCACCATGCCGCAGCCAGTGTCCCGTTCCAGGAGTCCCAGCATGTTCTACTAGGAATCCACATTCTCTCAGATGAAAGCCTTTCTTAAATCTTCCCAACATGAAATGGATCACGATGACTGGGTCCTACCCCTTCCATTGCAAGATCCTTTCCAACCCTGAGGAGATATCCTTGACTATGACCCAGGGCTGGCAGGTAGACCTGACTGATGCTTTTGGCTGCAGAGAACCTTATCTATCCCTCACAAATCACACTGACCCATTCTGCAATGGCTATTACCTCCCACCCTGAGCTTGAATGGTTCTCAGCTGTACCATGGTCAGTTCCCTCATCCTCCCTCCACATCCATATCCAAACAAACTGCACAATCCTCAAATAGATTGTGCATGATTGCTGGGGCTGAGATTCCTCCAGGCCTCTCCTGTAGTTCATCAAACACTGCTACCTCATTCACAGCCGCACAATCCTGCCTTGTCCATGGGCTATGTTTGACACTCCTAATATGACAACCTCCTGGAACAAAATGTCCAGGTAATGTTCCCCTTCCCTGATGTATTGCAGTGTCTGAGGCTCAGTGTCTACAGCTCATCAACCTTGAGCCAGAGTTCTTCAGGTCACTTGTGGATATGGGCAATACACAATGACCTATGTTCAGACCTGATAATTGCACAATCTACTTCAAAGCAGAAGATCAGACCAAAATCTCAACTGGACTCATCACATAAGCACAGTGGCTACAAAAGCAGGTCAGAAGCTCGGAATACTGCATTGAGTAACTCACCTCCTGACTCCCGAAAGCCTGTCTACCATCTACAAGGCACAAGTGAGGAGTGTGATGGAATACTCCCTATTTGCCTGGATGAGTGCAGCCCCAACAACACTCAAGAAGCTTGACACCATCCAGGACAAAGCAGCCCGCTTGATTGGCACTACATCCACAAACATCCACTCCCTCCACCACTGATACTCAGTAGCAGCAGCAAGATGCAATGCAGAAATTCACCAAAGATCCTTAGACAGCACCTTCCAAACCCACGACCACTTCCATCTAGAAAGACAAGGGCAACAGACATATGGGAACACCACCACCTTCAAGTTCCCCTCCAAGCCAATCACCTCCTGACTTGGAAATATATCGCTGTTTCTTTACTGTCACTGGGTCAAAATCCTCCTGTTCCCTCCCTAAGGGCATTGTGAGTCAACCCACAGTAGATGGACTACAGCGGTTCAAGAAGGCAGCTCAGCACCATCTTCTCAAAGGGCAGCTAGGGATGGGCAAGAAATGCTGGGCCCAGCTAACAATGTCCACATCCCACAAAAGAATTAAAAACAAAAGATAACCCTGGAAGGGTAAGATATGTTGTCAACATGGGCAGCAAGTGAA
This sequence comes from Rhincodon typus, assembly GCF_021869965.1. NCBI lineage: Eukaryota > Metazoa > Chordata > Chondrichthyes > Orectolobiformes > Rhincodontidae > Rhincodon > Rhincodon typus. Next base: position 76,771,745 of record NC_063341.1, read on the forward strand.
GGTAACCATCTCATTCTGCTATTATGATGTAGCAACACAAATTTATTCAGTAGCAGAATACTGTTGTCAAGCCTACTGAGCAAATATGAATTTCAATCCCATTGGATATCCTGGTATGGAGGCCATGTGTCTCAATGATCTGTATCAAAGAAGCTGTCCCTTTGGCTATTTGTACCAGACTGGGTATAGATCATACTTAGCCAGCCAGTCCTCACAAAGCTGAGAACATAATGATAACATTATCATACAAGGAGTGTTTGAAGATTCTGTGTCTGTACTCAATGGAGTTTCGAAGGATGCTGGGGGATCTGATTGAAACTTACAGAAATACTGAAGAAGGGTCCAGACCTGAAACGTCAGCTTTCCTGCTCCTCTGATGCTGCCTGGCCTGCTGTGCTCATCCAGCTCTACACCTTGTTATTTCAGACTCCAGCATCGGCAGTTCCTAATATCTCTGAGAAATATGAGGGGCCTGGATAGAGGGGACATAGAGAAGATGTTTCCGCTAGAATTAAATTTTATTATCATGTGTACTCAAATATAGAAATACATGAATACAATGAAAAATGTACATAGTCACCATTCTCCAGTGCTATCTTGGTTACAAAATCAGAATTTTATAAAAAAGCATAAACAAAGAGGCACAAGGTAAGAAAACATCCAGATGTTAAAGTCTAAAGTCTTATCTCCATAAAGGTGTTTGGAACACTCAGTTACTGATACAGGCACCCAGGCCTGGTAAGAGAGACTATGAACTCAAGGGCACAGTATCAGAAAGGAAGGATGACCTTTTGGAACTGAGATGAGGAGGAATTTTCTTCAGTCAGGTGGTGGTGAATCTATGGAACTGATTGCCACAGAAGGCTGTGGAGGCCAAGTCATTGAGTGCCTTTAAGACAGAGATAGATATGTTCTTAATTAGCAAGGGGATTAAGGATTACAAGGAAAAGGCAGGAGAATGGGGATGAGAAACATATCAGCCATGGCAGGGCAGACTCAATTTGTGAATGGCCTAATTCTGCTCTTATATCTTATTGTCTCACAGGAGACGTGATTCTGCATTTCAACAGCACTTGCTGAGCAGTCCCAAGGTTGCTAAGAATTGAAATAGGAACAATTCATATTCATCAACAAAGTGGGCCTTGCAAAGTGATTCATTTACATGTGCTAAAAATGATATATATATTTATACTCAAGGACCTAGAGTCACAGAGTCCTATAGCACGGAAAAAGTACCTTCGGTCCAAACCATCTGCACTGACCAGACATTCCAATCTGACCTAGTCCCATTTGCCAACTTTGGCCTCTAAACTCTTTCTATTCATATACCCATCCAGATGCCCTTTAAATGTTGCAATTGTACCAACGTCCACCACTTTCTCTGGCAGCTCATTCACACCACCCTCTGCATGAAAATGTTAACTCTCAGGTCCTTTTTAAATCTTTCTCCTCTCACCTTAAACCTATGCCCTCTAGTCTTGGACTCCGCACCCTGGGAAAAAGACCTTTGGTATTCACCCTATCCAAGCCCCACATGATTTTATAAACCTCTATAAGGTTACCGCTCACCCTACAACGCTCCAGGGAAGAAAGTCCCAGCGTATTCAGCTTCTCCTTATAATGCAAACCCTCCATTCCTGGCAACATCGTTGTAAATCTTTTCTGCACCCTCTCACGTTTAACAACATCCTTCCTACTGAAGGGTGAACAGAATTGTAAGCAACGTTCTAAAAGCAGCCTTACTAATGTCTTGTACAGCTGCAACATGATGCCCCAAACTCCTATACGCAGTCTTCTGACCAATGAAGGCAAGTGTACCAAACGCATTCCTCATGATCCAGTCTACCTGCAATTTCACTTTCAAGGAACTATACACCTGCACCCCTGTCTAAGAAATGTGTCTTTTGAATTAAATAAAGCATAGACATGGTAATGCTTCAACCAACCAGTGTCAACTTGCCATCCAATCAGCACTGTGTTTGCAGTCAGTATAAATTATTGCTTCCTTTGAAATTTGTCTTTCTTGTGTGTGTCCTGATGAGACCAAGTCAGAAGGATTCAACAATGTGTCTCTTAGTGTTAGTATTATCAATAAGCACCTGAAAATGTTTTGAGTTTTATTAAAATATGATATTTGAAACTGAATCAAGTGTTTGGTGATTGTTTTTGTAAATAGTAAAACGAATGACAAGTTTTTGTGAAGCTCAGTGACAGTAGCAGATAAGAGGA
>NC_063341.1:76793973-76832409 GCF_021869965.1 Rhincodon typus
CAGCAACACTTGGAATGGAGCATTGGGATGGGAGCTCCTATCTTTCCTCATGTGCTGCAGCTCCTCTCTCTACCCCCTGCTCGGTTTTTGTCTGCTCGGTTGTGGGAATTGGGAGAAATTCTCCTCTTTAGGATGTTCATTCCTTCCCTCCTCGGGGATGGCCTGGCTTCGGCTAGGAAAGAGAGTGTCCCTCCCAGCCAGGCTCCAGCCCCACTCCGGATCCTGGGGGATCCAGGCTGGACAAGGCTCGTTGACACAAGCCAAGGATCAGGTCCAGGCTGAGTGCGGCTCGGGGTCAGGGGAAGCTGGGCCAGCTCAGAGGCGGAGAAGATCCTATTGTCTACAATCCAGATGGGAAAGTGTGAAGCTTGCTATAGTTACAGCCTGTGTGAAACAGGAGCCTCCGGAAGACTAAGCAGTGCAAAGATATTTTAACAAGGGCAGAAACTATTTCTGTTAAACTGTGTCCCTGATGTACAGCCTCTAAAATGAAGTGTGCTCCACGCTGACAGTTTAATCCCATGGTTCAGGATTGCAGTCCTGAAAACTGACCCAAAGACTTTTTAATAATACTTTTGTACGTACATGGTGTGTGGACATCATCACCTGGCATTTACTTCCCATACTTCGTTGCCCTTGAGAAGGTGGTGCTGGGCTGCCTTCTTGGACCACCACAATCCATTTGCTGTAGATTGACACACAATGCTCTTACGGAGGGAGTTCTAGGATTTTGACCCAGTGACTCTAAAGCAATTGTGATATAATAGAAAGTCAGGATGGTGAGTGGCTTGGAGGGGAACTTGCAGGTGGTGGTGTTCCCATGTATCTGCTGGCCTTGTCATTCTAAATGTAAGTGGTCATGGGTTTGGAATGTGCTGTCGGAGGAGCCTTGGTGAATTTCTGCAGTGCATCTTGTAGATAGTACAGACTGCTGCCACTGAGCGTCCACAATGGAGTACTGAACGTGGTAAGTCCCCTCAAGCCCGCTGGTTTGTCCTGGATGGTGTCAAGCTTTTTGAGCATTGTTGGAGCTGCACTCAAGTGGGGAGTATTCCATCACACTCCTGACTTCTGCCGTGTAGATGATGGACACTTCTGGAGAGTCAGGAGGTGAGTTCCTAACAACAGAATTCATAGCTTTGACCTGCTTTTGTATGGCTTGTCCAGTTTCAGGTCAAAGGTATCTCCCAGGATGGTGATAGTGGGGGATTCAGCAATGGTAATACCACTGAATTATAAGGTATGATGGTTAGATTCTCTCTTCTTGGCGACAGTCACTGTCTGGCCTATATGTGCCATGAATGTAAACGCAACAACGTTTAAATACTATTTTTAAAAATGTTTCTCTGAGATGTAAACTTGTAAATGATGCGTGATCTTACTATGACAGCTCAATACCATGGTTCAGGATTGCTGTTTTGACAGAATATTGACCTTGGAACACCAGTTAAGAATCTTGGGGTCACATAATAAAATTGTGATTTCACCTCACCTTTGTAAAACTTGAGATTCTGGTGTGGATTAAAGTGAATACAATTTAGCAGATCCTAGAACAAACCATGGTGTAAAATGACAATGTAACTGTTTAGTAGTTGCTGAGGTTAGTATTCACTTCAGTGTAATGTTGCAAAGTGGAGAGTATGGACACAAATGATTCAGCAAATGACCTACAGGCTCAATCTGTTCGTGATCCCATTCCTGATCTGTTAATGGGGGGTATAATGTTATTGATTGAAGATAGATTGATTTTTGTTTCATGTCATTTCTTTGATTGACTGTTTTATTTTTGTACCAGGTTGTTGTCTTTGATAGTGGAGGAATGGATTGGAAACAATATGACTGGTCAAAGGTCACGACTATTGTTGCCTTTGGAAAGTATGACCGTGAGCTATTGTGTCATGCTCATGCAAATAATGTTCGCGTTGTCCTGAAAGGTAACTAATTTTATCACAAAAAATTACATCAGAGCACTTCAAGTCATTCATGTCTGCTATGATCACATGTGTTTTTATTCTGCAAGTATGGTTGACCCCAAACATGCGAGTCTCCTCCTGAACTATAAAATCTGGTTGCAACCTGCTGGACCAAGTGGGAGATACTTAAAATAAATGTCAAGATACTGTTAAAAAGCTATTGTTTATCTTCTCCTTTGCCTCTGTCCATTCATAGATTTGCTGGGGGCTGTCTCAGGAAATAAAGATTTTCAATAGCTCAAAGGACCATGATATAAATGTACACTAACAGTGCTTCAAACTGAAACAGTAAAATCCTCTATGGTTTAGAAGTGTAGGAGGATAATACATTTATTCAAAAATTTTATACGAGGAGTGGGGCAACGTGTATTTACAAAGATGATTTGAGTTATAAAGGAAGGCTGGATAGGCTGGGACTTTTTCACTGGAGCACAGGAAGTTGAGAGATGATCTTACAGAAGTTAGTAAAATCATGACAGATATTGATAGGGTTAATGGCAGGTGTCTTTTCCCTAGGATGACGAATTTCAAGACTAGGGGGCATATTTTTAAGGTGAGAGGCAAGAGATTTAGGAAATACATGGGGGCAAATTTTTTACACATAGAATTGTTCGCGTGTAGAATGAACTGCCTGAGGAAGTGATGGATGTGGGCACAGTTACAACATTTAAAAGACACTTAGATAAGTACATGAATAGGAAAGGTTGGGAGGAATACGGGCTAGGAGCAGGCAGGTGGGATTAGTTTAGTTTGGGATTTTGTTCAGCTTGGACTGGTTGGACCGAAGGGTTTGTTTCTGTGTTGTCTGACTCTATGGCTCTGTGATTCTATCTAATGCCAGGCTCATTATGACTGTCTTGTAAAGGAACATGCAGCGTACACATTTTTCTTTGTTATTCTAATTTGTCTTCCCCTAACATTCCATAAATTCCTCCCCCAACTCTGATACAACAGTTGCAAATTACTCTGCACAGTATATTAAAAACTTCACAATGACACATCTTTTCTATCTGCAAAGCATTACTTCCCATTGTCGAATTTTTCCACACATTTGCACTGCATGTTTCCACTTCCTCTGTACATGTTAATAATGGAAAATGTCTCTCTAAATTTGTTCGACAGTATTGCAGCCTCCCTAGTTTGTCTCTTCCAGTTTAGATTGCCATTAAGTAATATGAGATCAAAATCTTATGCAAAAACAAGAAATTTCACAATGGGAATTAATTCCATCTGAATGATCTATATGAACTATCCTTCATGTTTAATTTTGCTTTTATACCTACATTGACTCCTGAGTGGCCTTTATTCATAATTCCAGGAGATTGGCCACTACTTTTATTTTGCTTTTCTCCTGTCAAGCCTGTTGGTCTTTGCCGGGTTTGTGAGCACTGAGAGACAGGAGTGGTTTGATGTGAATAATTGCTTTTAAATTCATTCATGGGATGTGGGCATTGCTGGCTATGAAGGTATTCTTGTCCATATTAAATTGGCTAGGCAGTCGCAAAGAATCAACCCCATTGCTGTGGCTAATGAGAATACTAGAAGTGCATTAATGGGAAAGTTGTATGAGATAAAAAGGAATAGAAAGATAATTGGATAAGTTAAGACATTGGGAAGAGGGTTGAATGCTCAGATAATACTGGTTAATTCTGAGCAAATACTCTGCCTATTAAAATTAATAGATGGATAATCATGGTCTATGGTTTGCATAGTTTCTCAATGTTGAAAGATGGGAAATGTTACAAACTTGTCACACCTCATTGGGATCGTACCCTGGATTGTGCCCTGCTACTCCTGGAGTCACAACAACAGTTATAGATTTTATAAAAGTATGCAAAATTCCCCAAGTTACCTGTATTTTAGATCAATATTGAACACAAATTACTATTTATTTCAAACAAATAGATTTCAGCTACAGGTTAGCAATTATGAACGACTGGCTTTTAACTTTACAGGTTTAAACTCTAAGCCCCTTATAAACTCCCCCTATATACCAATACAGTCAGACACAGACAGAGAAACATGTCTGAGTGTCATGGGCAGAGGGAAGTATTAGAAAGGCAGTTCTGAGGCCCCAGTTCCACGATTTTCTAAGATGGGCCTTCTGGCTTGTCAGGACTTGCCATTCCTCAATCTCTCTACGCTGGGTGCTTTCACCTGTTTGCAAGAGGTACAGAGTGACTGGTTTACAACTTATAAAGTCTCTGACTTAATGGTTAAAAGCCATAGCTTACAACAATGGATGAGGGGAAGTAAAATAGCTTTTTATCAGACTTGGGGTGTTTTACTGCTCCTTCTTTTCTGGAGGTCCAGTGGCTCCTGCCTAAATATTCACACCCACAGCTACCTGGGAACCAATTACATAGTTGTTAGCAGGCAAAAGGCCTTTGTCATCAAAATGGGGTCAGCATTCCCAGACCAGTCCGTGACTTGTTGCCAGCTAAAAAGCTTTTGTACATACCCCTTGGCTCGAGCTCATCTACAGCTAGACTTCCCTCAGTGCTTGAACAGCAGCTGTGCAAACAACACTTGCAATGAGTGTCAGGCTACTTGCATTTTAAAAATACAGCAATCCCTTCTTTCCATGTGGAGGCGATAGCCTAGCGGTATTGCTGCTGGATTGTTAATCCAGAGACCCAGGTAATATGCAGAGGACCTGAGTTTGAATCCTGCCACAGCACATGATGGAATTTGAATTCCATATTCATCTGGAATTAAGAGTCTAATGATGACCATGAATCCATTGTCATTGGAAAAATCCATCTGGTTCACTAATGTCCTTTAGGGAAGGAAACTGCTATCCTTACCTTGTCTGGCCTATATGTGACTTCAGACCCACAGCAATGTGGTTGACTCTTAACTGCCCTCTGGGCAAACAGGGATGGGCAATAAATGCTGGCCTAGCCAGCGATACACTCATCCCATGAATGAATAAAAAACGCTTGTTTTTTAAAGAAGCTCCTTTTCCCTTTCAGGTTATAACTAAAAATGCAGAAATATAAAAAGATATGGCCTTTACAAACTGTTACAATAAAGCTTCCTCTTAACTGTTGTGAGGTTACAAAGAAATTAGCCACAGTCTAAAGTATGGAGTCAGATAAGTTGAGCCATTTGTTAGAGAAGCTCATTTGAATATCTCGGTGGCCATGGTGTGGAATACATAGACACAGGTGACATGATGTGCAAATTCCCATTGGAAAGCAACAGAACATTACTGTCTTGTAGGTCAGAAGATTAGGTTTACTTTGGGACTTTGGACTTAGTGCAGTACTGAGGGAGTGCTGCATTGCTAAATTGGCTGCATTTCTGATGAAACACTGAACACTGCATTTTGAGGTGAATGTAGATGACCCCAATGGCACAATTTGATGAAGAATGGGAAGTTCTTAGGGTGTCTGAGACAACATTCGTTCTTCACCCAGCACCGACAAAACAACAAACTGATCCTTCTTGGTTCCTAACTTGCTATTTGTGCCCCTTTATTGGGATAAATAGATGCCACATCTGCTTACAAAACATCAGTCATCACATTGCTGTCATCACATTGCTCTGAAGGAGATTCTTAGGCTGCGAGAGGCACTATGTAAATGCAGCTTCCAGGGAGATCTTCCTTGACTACTATTTAAGAACAAGAACAAAGGACAGTACAGCACAAGAACAGGCCCCTTGGCCCTCCAAATCTGTGCTGACGCATGTCTTTCTAAACTAAAAACCTTTTACGTCTACACAGTCTGTATCCCTCTAATCTCTGCTTATTCATGTGTCTGTCAAGATGCCTCTTCTATGTTGCTATTCTATTTGCTTTTACCACCTTCTCGGGCAGCACATTCCACGCACTTAATACTCTCTGTGTAAAAAACCGTGCCTCTCACATCTCTTTTAAACATTCCTCCTTTTACTTTAAACTATGTCCCCTAATAATTGACATTTCTACCCTGGAAAAAGACCCCGATTATCCATTCTATCCGTGCCAAGTTCTATCTATTTGCAGTTCTTTAAGTTGTGTAAATGATGCTAAATAAATAAAGGGCATCGGTTAGCTTTGATGGCTGGTCAGTGATGCCGAAAGTGTAGGTTCAATCATGGGGCAGCATGGTGGCTCAGTGATTAGCACTGCTGCCTCACTCTGCCCTTGGGTGACTTGGTGGAGTTAGCATGCTCTCCCCGTGTTTGCGTAGGTTTCCTCTAGGTGCTACGGTTTCCTCCCACAGTCCAAAGATGTGCAGGCTAGGTGGATTGGCCATGCTAAATTGCCTGTAGTGTTTAGGGATGTGTAGATTAGGTGGGTTATAGGGGTACGGGTCTGGGTGGGATGCTCTGAGGGTCACTGTGGACTTGCTGGGCCAAATGGCCTGTTACCAAACAGCAGGGATTCTATGATTTCCTGCACCGGCTGAGGTTACCATAAAGGACTCTCCTTCTCATACTCACTCCTCACCTTAGATATGGCGACCCTCAGGTTAAACCAACACCAGTTGTCTCTCTGTAATTCGTGAGCAGTCCTATTGTCTAGTTAGACTATGTTGACTTTATCTTATAAATACTCGCTGCTTTTTCTTTACACTTCAGCAACTATAACGCAGCAGAACTGGATAAATCAAAAGAAGCGAGAAACTTGGATCAAAAAAAAAGTGCTGCTAGCAAGAAAGCATTTTATGGATGGCATCAATTTGGAAATGTGGGATGTCCTTAAACCTGGATCTGAAAGTTATCATGCACTATCCTACTTGGTTCAGGAAACTGCACACATCTTCCATCGTGAAATACCAGGATCTCAGGTAAAAGAGCCAATACTTTGATGTGGTTTCCAATTAATTTCTGGATAAGTGAAATTATATCTGGCTGCTGTTTGTTATTGCATTGTCACAGTACAAGGCTGCTTGGATTAGACGGTTTAGTCTGAAATAGCTTAAACTGAATTTTCAGCAGATTAGCCTCCACAGTTCAGAATTATACAAACAAATTGAAGCCCAGCATCCTGGGATGGAATGAGTGAAACCATAACTTTCACACAAGAATGATACAGCACAGAAAGAGGCCATTTGGTCCACTGTGCCTGTATCTGTACTTTGAGGATTATTTATTCTACTTTCACTGTTACAATTGCAGCTGCCACTAACAGAACAGAGAGATTTGGGAAGTCTTGTGCATAAATCACAAAAAGTTAGCATCCAAGTTCAGCAGTTATTACAGAAGGCAAATGGAATGTCGACCTTTATTTCAAAGGGAATTGAGTATAAACATAGGATGTCTTTGCTAAAATTATACAAGGCATTAGTTAGACCATCTGTTCTGAGGAAGGTCTCTCGACCCGAAACGTTAACTCTGATTCTCTCCACAGATGCTGCCAGACCTGCTGAGCTTTTCCAGCAATTTCTGTTTGTAAATCTGTCATTATTTATACCACAGTTGGAATACTGTGAACAGCTTCAGTTACCATATCTAATGAAAGATATACTGACATTGGAGGCAGTCTAGAGAAGGTTTCATGGGCTGATGCCAGGTATGGAGGGACTCTTATGAGGAGAGTTCGAATAAATTGGCATGTACTGATTGGAGTTTAGAAGACTGAGAAGTGACCTTATTAAAACATATAAGATTCGTAGGAAGACGTGACAGGGTAGATGTGACAAGGTTGTTTCCACCTGTGGGAGAGTCTAGGACCAGAGGGCATCGTCTCAGAATAAGCAGTTGTCAATTTTGGACCAATATGGGGGAGCTTTTTTTCTCAGAGGGTAGTGAATCTGTGGAATTCTTTGCTGCAGAGGGCTGTCGAGGCTGGATCATTAAATATATTCATGCTGAGATGGACAGTTTTAATCTGTAAGGGCATCAAGATTTGTGAGGAAAACGGAGTTGAGGATATCTACAAAAGGTTCAATGTGCAAAATGTTTTGATAATGTCAATGAGGAGAAAGCGTAGCCAGTAGTTTGTGGGTTAGTAACCAGAGAACACAGCTCTTAGGTAATTACCAAATGAACTAGAGAATAGAAAAGATTTGTTTTGAAGTGAGCTGGTATGATCCAGAATGTTCAGCCCAAAAGGATGTTGCCGTAAGACATAAGAGCAAAATCAGGCCATTCAGCCCATCAAGTGTGCTCTGCCGTTCAGTGAGCTCGTGGCTGATTCCTCCTTATCTCTGTTTTAACTGTGTGACCCCTTATTCTGAGATGATGCCCTCTGGTCTTAGATTCTCTCACAATGGGAAACAACCTTTCAGCATCCACCTGCCCTGTTCAATTCTCTGTGGTTGAAAATGGCTATTGCCTGGCAGATTACTTGGCACTTGGTGGGATGCATCTTGTAGATGGTATACACTGCTGCAACTGCGCATGATGGTGAAGAGAGTGAATAGAAACAACTGTGGTAGGGTGGCCATCAATTTGGCTGCTTCATATTGGGGAGTTTTGAGGAACCTAACTCAATCAGGCATGAGGAAAATTATCCATCACATCCCTGATGTGTGCTTCTTAGGTGGTGTGACAGGCTTTGTAGAGCCAGGAGATAAGTTACCACAGATTTCACAGCCTCTGATCTGCTTTTGTAGCCACTGTATATTTTTTATTCAATCACAGGATGTGGGTGTTGCTGACTGGGCCAGAATTTATTGCCCATCCCTAATTTTCCTTCAAAAGGCGGTGGTGAGTTGCTTTCTGAACTGCTGCAGCTTATGTGATGTAGGACTACTCATAATGCCATGAGGGAGGGAAATTCCAGGATTTTGACCCAGTGACAGTGAAGGCACAGCAATATATTTCCAAGTCAGGATGGTGAGTAGATTGGAGGGTTATCTGGCAGGGGGTGATGTTCCATGTGTCTGCTCCCTTTGTCCTTCTTGATGGAAGTAGTCATGGGTTTGGAAGATGCTGTCTAAGGATCTTTGGTGAATTTCTGCAGTGCATCTTGTGGATAGTACACACTGCTGTTACTGAGCATCAGTGGTGGATAGAGTGGATTTTTGTCGATGTGGTGTCAATCAAGTGGGTTGCTTTGTCCTGGATGGCATTGAGCTTCTTGAGTGTTGTTGGGGCTGCACCCATCCAGGGCAAGTGGGGTGTATTCCATCACACTCTGACTTGTGCCCTGTCAATGGTGGACAGGCTTTGGGGAGTCAGGAGGTGAGTTACTCACTGTAGCATTCCTAGCCTGTGACCTGCTCTTGGAGTCCTGCAGTGAGTAACTCAGATTCATTTCATCTCATACCCTTAGGAGAAATTAATTTCTTATTATCTTTCTATTTTAGGTCACATTTAACGTACCCTGGTCTCCGCATTGTGAAATTGGTCGATGTTATGATTATGTAGCAATTGCAAATTCCTGTGACTTCTTACATGTGATGTCATTTGACATAGAACGTAGAGCACTGGGTGATTGTCTTGCAAAGCCAAATGCTCCCTATAACCAGACATTAGCAGGTATGTATGATATCGATTTCTGGTTCAGGGTCTACCTGCCCGATGTCAATGTTGATCTAAAACTGTCATTAATTTATCCCTCTTTAGGTCTTTCAGCTTATATCAATCTAGGTATTGATTCCAAGAAACTCATAATCGGAGTTCCCTGGTATGGTTATGATTATACTTGCCAGCGCTTCCTTGAGGTAAGGTTAAAATTATTAGTTTGCTTTGCACAAGAAATCAGAAGTCCGATCATCTATAATTTATCCCTGTGATGCATTAGCTGTTCAATTAAGGCATCTACTTGTATTTTGGAATAGTCTATTCTGTTTTATGTTGGCTAACTTGCTTTCATGAAAATGTAGAAAATAGGAAGGAGTAGGCTATTTGGCCCCTCAAGTCTGCTCTGCCATTAATAAGGTCATGGCCAATTTATTCATTCACGGGATGAGGGCGTCGCTGGCCAGGCAGCATTTATTGCCCATCCCCAATTGCGCAGAGGGCACTTAAAAGTCAACCACATTGCTGTGGGTCTGGAGTCACATGTAGGCCAGACCAGGTAAGGATGGCAGTTTCCTTCCCTAAAGGACATGAGTGAACCAGGTGGGTTTTTTCCCAACAATCAGCAAAGGTCATCATTAGACTCTTAATTCCAGATATTTTATTGAATTCAAATTCCATCATCTGCCGTGGCAGGATTCAAACCTGGTCTCCATGACATTATCTGGGATTTGTTCACAGCACGGTGGTTCAGTGGTTTGCGCTGTTGGATTAACAGCCCAGCGATAATACCACTACATCATCACCTTCCCTGTGTAATGCAATCATGCAATTCAGTACCTTGTTCCATTTTCTCCCCATACGCTTTGACCCCTTTAGCCCTAAGATCCATATCTAACTTCTTCTTGAAAATTCCTAATGTTTTCAAAACCTTGCTTCCTTTTCCATTAAAATTTCTAGCACTTTTCGATATTTACATTACACTAATTTTTCAGTTGTATCCATTTGACTCCAAAATTGAATGAATGAATGATTTTATTGTCATGTGCATTTTGCAATGAGAAAAGTAGTAAAGTACAGTGAAAAGCTTTTCCAGTGTTGCCACGATCTGGCACCATTGTGAATAGTTTTAAGAATTAGAAAAAAAAATATAACTTAAAGAATGCTTATTGATTCCAGAAAACTCAGAGTAGGAGTTCTATGTTATGGTTATGACCATCCTTGCCAGCACTTCTTTGAGGCAAAAAAGGAGTGTAGCTAACTTATCTGTAACTGTTCAGCCAGGGCATTTAGATGTTGAAACAGCCCAATAGTTTGCCCTTTTCAGTTTCCTTGTAGACTACTTCAGTAAAGTTTTTCTGTTTATTTTGAGTGAATTGGTGGCCACCAGAGAGTTTAGAAGAACTAAGCAGGTAGTACAGGAGTTACAGGAGAGAACTTTTTTAATGAAAGTATGGGCTGCTCAGGGGAGTGCAATAGGGGCCTCATAGGGAGTTCACGGAAAATCTGGAAGATGTAGAGTGACCGGCAATTTGAGAGGGGAAAAGATACTGTTCACTGGTTCGCTAATGTGCGTTATGAAGGGAAAGGGCAGGAAAGTGGATGTGAGCCACGATACTATCGTATGGCAGAACAGGCTCGAGGTGCTGAATGGCCTACTCCTGTTCCTGTATCTTCTGGCCCTGTGGTCTTAATTCTGCCATCCTTCCCTGCCATGTCCTACATGTGACTCTAGTCCCCCAAAATGATCTCAGCAAGCCATTTAGGTTCAAGGGCAATGAGGAATGGGTAACAAATGCTGATCTTGCCAGTGACACCCAAATAAAATTGTAGATTCATAGAGTGCTGACAGTGTGGAAGCAGGCTATTTGGCCCATCGTAGCCACACTGACTCTCTGAAGAGCATCCCATCCAGATCCACCCTATCCTTGTAATGCCACATTTCCCATGGCCAACCCACCTATCCTGCACATCCTTGGACCGTGGGAGGAAACTGGAGCACCGGAGGGAACCCACACAGACATGGGGAGAATGTGCAAACTTCACACAGACGGTCACCTGAGGGTGGAATCGAACCCAGGTCCCTGGCACTATGAGGCAACAGCGCAAACACTGAACCATCGTGCCGTGAACAAATCCCATGACCAAGTAAAGACGAAAAAGCGTTTCTGTATGTGCAGGCAAAAATCTGAATGGTGTGTTACCTCCCTACCTCCTGGGTAAAGGAGGTCACTCAAAGGCAGCTAGTGGTTGACAGCTAGCGGTTATGGCCATATTATGATAAATTATCTTCATGGAAAGAAGCACATGGTCTTGCAGTCCAAAGTTTAGGGAGACAACTAGCATGCAGGACCACAAAGGGAATCATCTTTGGATGAAAGGGAGATAATGGCCTATGGTATTATCGCTAGACTATCAATCCAGAAACTCAACTAATGTTCTGGGGACCTTGGTTCAAATCCTGCTATAGTAGATGGTGGCATTCAAATCTAATAAAAAATTTGGAATTAAGGGCCCACAATGATCACAAATGTATTGCAAATTGTGGTGGGAGGGGGGATGAAAAACCCATTTGGTTCACTTATGTCCTTTAGGGAAGGAAATCTGCCATCCTCACCTGGTCTTTCCAACATGTGACTCAAGATCCACAACAATGTGGTTGACTCTTAACCACCTTCTGAGCAATTAGGGATGGGCAGTAAATGCTGGCTTAGCCAGCGACGCCCTCATCCTATCAATGAATAATTTAAAAAGATCTCCCAGTACCACTCACAGTAAATATAGAAAACGGAGGAATAATGTATAGATGGCAGGAGGTGCCAGTGGGATGGTTGTAGATTTGTAGGACCTTTGGGATAGGTTCTAGAGGAAATTAAGCCTTTAAAGGCTGGATGGATTATACCTGAACAGAACTGGGGCTTATTCAGTATGGGCTGTTTGCTAATTCTAGAGGAAGGTTTAAAATAATTTGGCAAGGGTTTGGGAATGAGTAGATAATTACTCGATGTACTGTAATGAGATGTCAGTCTTTCCATAAGACCAGGATAGAATTAGGCCATTAGGCCCATCACGTCTGCTCCATCATTCAATCCTGGCTGATATGTTTCTCAATCCTATTCTCCTGCCTTCTGCCCATAATCCTTAATACTTTCACTAATCAATAACCCATCTATCTCTGCCATAAATACATTCAATGATTTGGCCTCCAAAGTCCTCTGTGACAATAAGTTCCACAGATTCATTATCCTTTAGCTGAAGAAATTCTTCCTCAACTCAACGCTAAAGGGTTGTTCCTTCACTCTGAGGCTCTTGGGTCCTAGTCTCTCCTACTAGTGGAAACATCTTCTCCACATCCATTCTATCCAGGTCCCTCAGAATTCTGTAAGTTTCAATCAGATCCACTTCGTCCTTCTAAACTCCATCAAGTACAGGCCCAGAATCCTCAACCAATCCTTATATGACAATCCCTTAATCCTCAGCATCATTCTTGTATACCTCCTCTGGACACCCTCCAATACCAGAGCATCCTTCCTTACATACAGCTTACAAAACTGCTCACAATATTCCAAATGCAGTCCGACCAGAGCCTGAGACAGCCTCAGCAGTACATCTCTGCTGTTGTATTCTAACCCTTTTGAATTGCCTTCCCAACTGCCAACTGAACCTGCATGTTAACCTTAAGAGAACCCTGAACTAGTCCTCCCTAGTCTCTTTGAGCTTCAGATTTTTTTTTATTTATTTGTGGGATATGGGCGTCACTGGCTGGCCAGATTTCTTAGCCATCCCTAGTTGCCCTTGAGAAGGTGGTGCTGAGCTGCTTTCTTGAACCGCTGCAGTCCTCCTGCTGTGGGTTGACTCACAATGCTCTTAGGGAGGGAATTCCAGGATTTTGACCCAGCATCACTGAAGGAACAGCGATATATTTCCAAGTCAGGATGGTGAGTGACTTGGAGGGAAACTTGGAGGTGGTGGTGTTCCCATATTGTCTACTGTCCTTGTCCTTCTCGATGGAAGAGGTCGTGGGTTTGGAAGGTGCTGTCTGAGGATCTTTGGTGAATTTCTGCAGCGCATCTTGTAGATAGTACACACTGCTGTTACTGAATGTTGGTGGTGGAGGGAGTGGATGCTTGTGGATGTAGTGCCAATCAAGCGGCTGCTTTGTCCTGAATGGTGTCAAACTTCTTAAGTGTTGTTGGGGCTGCACCCATCCAGGCAAGTGGGGAGTATTCCATCACACTCCTGACTTGTGCCTTGTAGATGGTGGACAGGCTTTGGGGAGTGAAGAGGTGAGTTACTCACCACAGTATTCCCAGCTTCTGTTCTCAGGAAAGGTCACCGGACCTGAAACGTTAACTCTGTTTTCTCCTCCACAGATGCTGCCAGACCTGCTGAGCTTTTCCAGCAATTTTGTTTTTATTCCTAGCTTCTGGCCTGCTTTTATAGCCACTGCGTTTATGTGGTGAGTTCAGTTGAGTTTCTGGTCAATGATAACCCCCAGGATGTTCATAATGAAGGATTTAGTGATGGAAACACCATTGAATGTAAAGATGGTGGTTAGATTGTCTCTTATTGGCGATGGTCATAGCCTGGCATTTGTGTGACACGAATGTCATCAAGCCTGCATATTGTCCAGATCTTGTTGCATTTGAACACAGACTGCTTCAGTATCTGAGGAGTCACGAATGGTGTTGAACATTGTGCAATCATTGTCGAACATCGAACACTGACCTTATGATGGAGGGAAGGTCAGTGATGAAGCAGCTGAAGATAGTTGGGCTGAGGACACTCACCCTGAGCAACTCCTGAAGAGATGTCCTGGAGCTGAGATGACTGACCTCCAACAACCACGACCATCTCCCTATGTGTCAGGTATAACTCCAACAACGGAGATGATTTGCCCCCTGATATCCATTGATTGCAGTTTTGCCAGGGCTCCTTGATGCCACAATCGGTCGAATGCAGCCTAAATGTCAAGGGCTGTCACTCTCACCTCACCTCTGGAATTCAGCTCTTTTGTCCATGTTTGAACCAGGGCTGTAATGAGGTCAGGAGCTGAGTGGCCCTGGCAGAACCCAAACTGGGCATCACTCAGCAGGCTATTGCTGAGCAGGTGCTGCTTGATAGCGCTGTTAGTGACACCTTCCATCACTTTCCTGATGATCAAGAGGAGACTGATGGGGCGGTAATTGGCCGGGTTGGATTTGTCCTGCTTTTTGTGTACAGGACATACTTGGGCAATTTTCCACATTGTCGGGTAGATACCAGTGTTGTAACTGTACTGGAACAGCTTGGCTCGGGGAGCGGCAAGTTCTGGAGCACATGTCTTCAGTGCTATTGCCGGAATGTTGTCAGGGCCAGTAGCTTTCACAGTATCCAGTGTCTCCGACCGTTTCTTGATATCACGTGGAGTGAATCAAATTGGCTGAAGACTGGTACCTGTAATGCTGGGGACCACTGGAGGAGGCCGAGATGGATCATCCACTCAGCACTTCTGGCTGAAGGTTGCTGCGAATGCTTCAGCCTTACCTTTTGCCCTGATGTGCTGGGTCTTCCATCATTGAGGATGGGGATATTTGTGGAGCCTCCTCCTCCAGTGAGTTGTTTAATTGTCCACCACCATTCACAACTGGATGTGGTAGGACTGCAGAGCTTAGATCTGATCCGTTGGTTGTGGGATCACTTAGCTCTGTCTATCACTTGCTGCTTTCGCTGTTTGGCGTGCAAGTAATCACCAGGTTGATTCCTCATCTTCAGGTATGCCTGATGCTGCTCCTGGCATGCCCTCCTACACTCTCCATTATAGAACATAGAACATAGAACATTACAGCGCAGTACAGGCCCTTCGGCCCTCGATGTTGCGCCGACCTGTGAAACCAATCTGAAGCCCATCTAACCTAAACTATTCCATTATCATCCATATGTTTATCCAATGACCATTTAAATGCCCTTAAAGTGGGCGAGTCTACTATTTTTGCAGGCAGGGCATTCCACGCCCTTACTACTCTCTGAGTAAAGAACCAACCTCTGACATCTGTCCTATATCTATCACCCCTCAATTTAAAGCTATGTCCCCTCGTGCTAGCCATCACCATCCGAGGAAAAAGGCTCCCACTGTCCACCCTGTCTAATCCTCTGATCATCTTGTATGTCTCTATCAAGTCACCTCTTAACCTTCTTCTCTCTAACGAAAACAGCCTCAAGACCCTCAGCCTTTCCTCATAAGACCTTCCCTCCATACCAGGCAACATCCTGGTAAATCTCCTCTGCACCCTTTCCAATGCTTCCACATCCTTCCTATAATGCGGTGACCAGAACTGTACGCAATACTCCAAGTGCGGCCGCACCAGAGTTTCGTACAGCTGCAATATGACCTCATGGCTCCGAAACTCAATCCCTCTACCAATAAAACCTAACGTACTGTACGCCTTCTTAACAACGCTATCAACCTGGGTGGCAACTTTCAGTGATCTATGCACATGGACACCGAGATCTTTCTGCTCATCCACACTACCAAGAATCTTACCATTAGCCCAGTACTCTGTATTCCTGTTACTCCTTCCAAAGTGAATCACCTCACACTTTTCCGCATTAAACTCCATTTGCCACCTCTCAGCCCAGCTCTGCAGCTTATCTATGTCCCTCTGTAACCTGCAACATCCTTCCGCACTATCCACAACTCCACCAACTTTGGTGTCATCCGCAAATTTACTAACCCATCCTTCTACGCCCTCATCCAGGTCATTTATAAAAATGACAAACAGCAGTGGCCCCAAAACAGATCCTTGAGGTACACCACTAGTAACTGAACTCCAGGATGAACATTTCCCATCAACCATCACCCTCTGTCTTCTTACAGCTAGCCAATTTCTGATCCAAACCGCTAAATCACCCTCAATCCCATGCCTCTGTATTTTCTGCAATAGCCTACCATGGGGAACCTTATCAAACGCTTTACTGAAATCCATATACACCACATCAACCGCTTTACCCTCATCCACCTGTTTGGTCACCTTCTCGAAGAACTCAATAAGGTTTGTGAGGCACGACCTACCCTTCACAAAACCGTGTTGACTATCCCTAATCAAATTATTCCTTTCTAGATGATTATAAATCCTATCTCTTATAATCCTTTCCAACACTTTACCCACAACTGAAGTAAGGCTCACTGGTCTATAATTACCAGGGTTGTCTCTACTCCCCTTCTTGAACAAGGGGACAACATTTGCTAGTCTCCAGTCTTCTGGCACTATTCCTGAAGACAATGACGACATAAAGATCAAAGCCAAAGGCTCTGCAATCTCCTCTCTAGCTTCCCAGAGAATCCTAGGATAAATCCCATCTGGCCCAGGGGACTTATCTATTTTCACACCTTCCAGAATTGCTAACACCTCCTCCTTATGAACCTCAATCCCATCTAGTCTAATAGACTGTATCTCAGTATTCTCCTCGACTACATTGTATTTTTCCCATGTGAATACTGACGAAAAATATTCATTTAGCACCTCTCCTATCTCTTCGGACTCCACGCACAACTTCCCACTACTGTCCTTGACCGGCCTCAATCTTACGCTAGTCATTCTTTTATTCCTGACATACCAATAGAAAGCTTTAGGGTTTTCCTTGATCCTACCTGCTAAAGACGTCTCATGTCCCCTCCTGGCTCTTTTTAGCTCTCTTTTTAGGTCCTTCCTGGCTAACTTGTAACTCTCAAGCGCCCTAACTGAGCCTTCACGCCTCATCTCTACATAAGCCTCGTTCTTCCTCTTGACAAGAGATTCAACTTCTTTAGTAAACCACGGTTCCCTCGCTCGACCACTTCCTCCCTGCCTGACAGGTACATACTTCTCAAGGACACGCAGTAGCTGTTCCTTGAACAAGCTCCACATTTCAATTGTGCCCAGCCCCTGCAGTTTCCTTCTCCATCCTATGCATCCTAAATCTTGCCTCATCGCCTCATAATTGCCTTTCCCCAGCTATAACTCTTGCCCTGAGTTACATACCGATCCCTTTCCATCGCTAAAGTAAACGTAACCAAATTGTGGTCACTATCACCAAAGTGCTCACCTACCTCCAAATCTAACACCTGGCCTGGTTCATTACCCAGTACCAAATCCAATGTGGCCTCGCCTCTTGTTGGCCTATCTACATACTGTGTCAGGAAACCCTCCTGCACACATTGGACAAAAACTGACCCATCTGAAGTACTCGAACTATAGCGTTTCCAGTCAATATTTGGAAAGTTAAAGTTCCCCATAACAACTACCCTGTTACTTTCGCTCCTATCCAGAATCATCTTTGCAATCTTTTCCTCTACATCTCTGGAACTTTTTGGAGGCCTATAGAAAACTCCCAACAGGGTGACCTCTCCTTTCCTGGTTCTAACCTCAGCCCATACTACCTCAGTAGACGAGTTGTCGTCAAATGTCCTTTCTGCCACCGTAATACTGTCCTTGACTAACAATGCCACACCTCCCCCTCTTTTACCACCTTCCCTGATCTTACTGAAACATCTAAACCCCGGAACCTGCAACAACCATTCCTGTCCCTGCTCTATCCATGTCTCCGAAATGGCCACAACATCGAAGTCCCAGGTACCAACCCATGCTGCAAGTTCGCTCACCTTATTCCGGATGCTCCTGGCATTGAAGTAGACACACTTTAAACCACCTTCCTGCCTGCCGGTACACTCCTGCGACCTTGAAACCTTATTTATGACCTCACTACTCTCAACCTCCTGTACACTGCAGCTACAATTCAGGTTCCCACCCCCCTGTTGAATTAGTTTAAACCCTCCCGAAGAGCATTAGCAAATTTCCCCCCCAGGATATTGGTACCCCTCTGGTTCAGGTGTAGATCATCCCATTTGTAGAGGTCCCACCTACCCCAGAATGAGCCCCGATTATCCAGGTATCTGAATCCCTCCCTCCTGCACCATCCCTGTAGCCACGTGTTCAACTGCTCTCTCTCCCTATTCCTCGCCTCGCTAGCACGTGGCACGGGTAACAAACCAGAGATAACAACTCTGTTTGTTCTAGCTCTAAGCTTCCACCCTAGCTCCTTGAATTTCTGCCTTACGTCCCCATCCCTTTTCCTACCTATGTCGTTGGTGCCTATGTGGACCACGACTTGGGGCTGCTCCCCCTCCCCCTTAAGGATCCCGAAAACACGATCGGAGACATCACGGACCCTGGCACCTGGGAGGCAACACACCAACCGCGAGTCTCTCTCGTTCCCACAGAATCTCCTATCTGTCCCCCTAACTATGGAGTCCCCAGTGACTAATGCTCTCCTCCTCTCCCCCCTTCCCTTCTGAGCAACAGGGACAGACTCTGTGCCAGAGACCTGTACCCCATGGCTTACCCCTGGTAAGTCGTCCCCCCCAACAGTATCCAAAACGGTATACTTGTTTTTAAGGGGAATGGCCACAGGGGATCCCTGCACTGTCTGCCTGTTCCCTTTCCGTCCCCTGACTGTAACCCATCTACTTTTTTCCTGTACCTGAGGTGTGACTACCTCCCCGTAACTCCTCTCAATTACCCCTCAGCCTCCCGAATGATCCGAAGTTCATCCAGCTCCAGTTCCCTAACACGGTTTCCAAGGAGCTGGAGTTGGGTGCACTTCCCGCAGATGAAGTAAATGGGGACACTAGTGGTGACCCTTACCTCCCACATTCTACAGGAGGAGCATACAACTGCCCTAACTTCCATTCCCACTGTTCTGAATTCCCAAACAGACAAATTAAAAAAAAATACTAGTAGCCTTACCAAATCAGCGCTCAGAACCTTTTTTTTGGTTAGAGGAGGAGGATGGGTGGGAGACACTACCTAGGTAGTGTTTCGGGTAAAGCAACCGCCCAAATATATTACCTCACTTACTCCAAAAATTGAGTCACGCGAGGTAAGACTTTTATAACCGAAAAGCTCACCTTCCCAGGCTGCCCTCGCGCTTCCTCCCGGACTCCCGCCGCTGAAACAACTGAAAACCAGGGTTGATCCCCAGCTTGATGGTAATGGTTGTGTGGGGGATATGCTGGGCCATGGGGTTACTTCTGCTGCTGTTCATGGCCCACAGCACCTCATGGATGCTCAGTCTTGAGTTGCTAGATCTGTGTGAAGTCTGTCCCATTTAGCACGGTGATAGTGCCACACAACATGATGGAAGTTATTCTCAATGTGAAGGTGGGACTTCATCTCCACAAGGACTGTGCAATGGTCACTCTTAACCGATACTGTCATGGACACATACAACTGTAGCTGGCAGATTGGTAAGGATGAGGTCAAGTATCTTTTTCCCTCTTGTTGGTTCCTCACCACCTGCTGCAGACCCAGTCTAGCAGCTATGTCCTTTAGGACCCGACCAGCTCGATCAGTAGTCCTGCTGCCGAGCCACTCTTGGTGATGGTCAGTGAAATTCCCCACCCAGAATACATTTTGTGCCTTTGTCAGCCTCAGTGCTTCCTCTAAGTGTTGTTCAACATGGAGGAGTACTGATTCATCAGCTGAGGGAGGACAGTATGTGGTAATCAGCAGGAGGTTTCCTTGCCCATGTTTAACCTGAAGCCATGAGACTTCATGGGGTCCAGAGTCAATGTTGAGGATTCCCAGAGCAACTCCCTCCCGCTGTATCCCACTGTGCCCCCACCTCTTGCTGGGTCTGTCCTGCTGGTGAGACAGGACATATCCAGGGATGGTGATGGTGGTGTCTGGGTCATTGTCTGTAAGGTATGATTCTGTATGACTCTGCCAGGCTGTTGCTTGACTGGTTCGTGGGACAGCTCTCCCAATTTTGTTACTAGCCCACAGATGTTAATGAGGAGGACTTTGCAGGGTCAACAGGGCTGTTTCTGCCGTTGTCTCTTCTGGTGCTGAGGTCGATGCCAGGTGCTATGTCCGGTTTAATTTCTTTGAGACTTTGTCGCGATTTGCACAACTGAGTGACTTGCTAGGCCATTTCAGAGGGCAGCTGAGAGTCAACCGCATTGCTGTGGGTCTGGAGTCAAATGTAGGCCAGACCAGGTAAGGATGACAGTTTCCTTCCCTGAAGGACATTAGTGAACCAGATGGGTTTTTCCAACAATCATCAATGATTTCATGGTGATCAGTAGATTCTTAATTTCAATTTTTTTGAAGTTCTGAAGCCTTTCACCATTCAGAAAATAGTTCATACCTCTATCATTCTTTTGTATTTCATCTGCCACTTCTTTGCCCATTCTCCTAGCCCCTCTCCGAGTCCTTCTTTAGAAATGATATGCCTTTTAATATCTTTAATTGTCTCGCATGGTCTTTTAATTTGTAAACTAATCATACTGTTTCTGCATTTTTGAAGGGGCCAGAGGAACTCTATTCACAAGATGTTGTCCCTCTTTTTGTACTTCTCAGGCTGGTAGATGTGATTTGACAGTATTTCGTTTGAGTAAATCCAGTTGTAGCTTTCGAGCTAGTCGTTGGATTTCATACAAGGAAATCATGAGGCGCCTGCCGAAATCACTTAGTGGCAGATACTGGGATGATGACCATAAAGCCCCCTACTATATCTACATGGTAAGATTATCCATCAATCAAAGCAATGTGGAGGCTGTGCATTTCAATGTGATTTGTAGAATGTGAACATTGCAGTGTTTCATTTCTTTTATTCATTCGTGGTACGTGGGCAATGGCTGGCTGGAATAACATTTGTTGCCCATCCCTAAATGCCCCGGAAGAAGGTGGTGGTCAACGGCTTTTCTGAACTGCTGCAGTCCATGGGATGGAAGGACACCTCGAGAGCTGTTAGCGAGGGAGTTCCAAAATATTGAACCAGGCACAGTGAAGTAACAGAGAAATTGAGTGGACAAGGAAAGAATGATATTATTGGCATCATTGAGTCATTGAGGTCTACAGCACAGAAAAAGGTCCTTCAGCCCATCACATCTATGCCTGTCAAAATCGACCATCTGATTATTCTAATCCCTTTTACATCACTTGGCCTATAGCTTTGTATACCTTGGCTTCCTAGACTTTAAGATCTAGAACTCCCTTTCTTATCCTCTCTATTTTTCCTTCCATCTGTAATGCACATCTTCATACATAACTGTTCGATCAAGCATTTGGTTACATGTCCTAGTAGAACATAGAACAATACAGCACAGGAACAGGCCCTTCAGGCCACAATATTATGCCGAACATGACGCCAAATTAAACTAATCCCTTCTGCCTGCCCTTGGTCCATATCACTCCATTCCTTGCATATTCATGTGCTTATCTAAAAGTCTCTTGAACACCCCTGTTGTATCTGACTCCACCACCATTCCTGGCAGCACGTTCTGCATTCTTACCACTTTCTGGGTAAAAAATTTGCCTCTCATACCTTGATAAAATGTGGAGCTGGAGACGTATAGCAGGTCAGATAGCATCTGAGGAGGATGAAGGGTCCTGACCTGAAACATCAGCTTTCCTGCTCCTCTGATGCTGCTTGGCCTGCTGTGTTCATCCTGCTCTGCACCTTGTTATCTCAGATTCTCCAGCATTGGCAGTTCCCACTATCTCTGAACCAAGTTGTTCTTGCCTCTCTTTGTAGGTCCTACCCTCTAATCCAGGCAGCATCCTTGTAAATCTCTTTTGCACCTCTCCAAAGCCTCAACAACCTTCCTGTATGGTGGCAACCAGAACTGAACGCAAGTGTGGCCTAACCAAAGTCTTATGAAACTGCAACATGACATCCTGACTCTTGTACTCAATTCCGTGAGCAATAAAGACAAACATGCCATACATCTTCTTTACCATCCTATCTACTTGCGTGGCCACTTTCAGGGAGCTATAGACTTGAACCCCAAAATCCTTCTGCACATCAATGCTGTTCAGGGTCCTACCATTAACTATATACTTTTCCCTAAAATTTGATCTCCCAAAGTGCAGCACCTCATACTAACCCGGATTAAACTCCATCTGCCATTTCTCCACCCATATCTGCAACTGTTCTATATCCCATCGTATCCTTTGACAACCTCCTACACAATCCAGCACTCTACCAATCTTTGTATCGTCTGCAAATTTACTAACCCACCCATCTATGTTTTCATCCAAGTCATTTATATATATCACAAACAGCAGAGGTCCCAGTTCGGATCCCTGAGGAACACCACTAGTCATGGACCTCTAGCCAGAAAAATATCCTTCCACCATTACCTCTGCCTTCTAAGGGAAAGCCAATTCTGAATCCATGCGACCAAGTCACTGGGGATTCCATGAATCTTAATCTTCTGGAATAAGCCTACCATAAGGGACCTTGTCAAAAGCCTTACTAAAATCCATGTCGACAACATTCACTGCTCTACCATCAGCGATCACCTTTGTGGCTTCCTCGAAAAATTCAATCAAGTTAGTCAGAAATGACCTGCCCTGCACAAAGCCATTCTGACTGTTCCTAATTAGGCCATGCTTTTCCGAATGTACATGAATCCTATCCCTAAGAATTCTCTCCAATAGCTTCCTAACCACCGATGTGAGACTCACCGGTCCATACTTTCCTGGATTGTCCCTATTTTCCTTCTTGAACAGAGGAACAACATTAGCTACTCAACAGTCTGCCAGCACCTCTCCAATGGCTAATGAGGATCCAAAAATCTTGGTCAAGTCCCCAGCAATCTCCTCCCTTGCCTCTCTCAGTAACCTGGGCTAGATACCATCAGGCCCTGGGGACTTATCAAACTTAATGCTCTTCAAGAGCCCCAACACCACTTCTTTGTTGATCTCAAAATGCCGTAGCATATTAGCATGCTCCACGCAAATCTCACTATCCTCCATATCCTTCTCCTGAATGAATACTGATGCAAAGTACTCATTTAGGATCTCACCCACATTCTCTGCCTCCAAGCACAAGTTCCCTCCATTATCCTTGAGTGGTGCTACCTTTTCCCTAGTTATCCTCTTGTTTTTAATGTATGTATAGAATGCCTTGGGATTCTCTTTAACCTGACTTGCCAAGGTTATTTCATGGCTCCTTCCCGCTCTCCTAATTCCCTGCTTAAGTTCTTTCCTATTTTCCTTATATTCCTCACGGGCTCTATCCGATTTTAACTTCTTACCCTTACATATGCTTTTTTCCTTTTGACTAAATTTATAACCTCCCTCGTTATCCAATGGTCCCTTACCTTGCCCTCCTTATCCTTCCTCCTTACTGGAACATGATGGTCTTGAACTCTCCACAGCAGGTCTTTAAACAGTTCCCACATGTCAAATGTGGACTTGTCTGGTAACAGCTCCTCCCAATTAACACTCCCTAGCTCCTGCCTAATACTGAAGTAATTTGCCCTCCCCTAACTTAATATCTTTCGGCAAGGTCCTGAATTATCCTTACTCGTACCTATCTTAAAACTTAAGGAGAAAGTAATAACTACAGATGCTGGAGTCAGAGATAGCACTTCTTCAGAAAAGGGTCCGCACCCGAAACGTCAGCTTTCCTGTTCCTCTGATGCTGCCTGGCCTGCTGTGTTCCTCCAGCTCCACACTGTGTTAGCTCCTAAAACTTAAGGAGTTGTGATCACTGTATCCAAAATGGTCTCTCACTGAAAGGTCAGTCACCTGGCCAGGCTCATTAGCCAATACAAGGTCCAGTATGGCCCCTCCTTTAGTTGGACTGTCCACATACTGTTCCAAGAAACCCTCTTGGACGCACTTCACAAATTCTGCCCCATCTAAGCCTCTTGCTCTAAGGGAGTCCCAGTCAATATTGGGAGATGTTAAAGTCACCCACTATGATAACTCTGTTTTTATTGCATCTTTCCATAGTCTGCCTACACTTTTGTTCCTCCATTCTTGGTGGCTGTTTGGGGAGGTGGGAGGGCTATATTATAATCCAGTCAGAGTGACTGCACCCATCTTATTTTTGAGCTCTGTCCATATTGCCTCAGTGGATGAACCCTCCAGAATGTCCCCTTTGGAGTGCAGATGTAACATTCTCCCTGATTAGTAAGGCAACTCCTCCACCTCTTTTACTCGTCTAAAACAACAAAACCCTGGAACGTTTGGCAGCCAGTCCTGTCCCTTTCTCGACCAAGTCTCTGTCATGGCCACAACATCATAGTCCCATGAACTGATCCAGGCTCAAGCTCATCTGCCTTACCTTTAATACTCCTTGCATTGAAATAATCACACTTCAGCCCATTAGTACTGTTGTGTTCATTTACCTGTCATTTCTTTCTGATTTACTGGTCCTAAGATCTACCTTCCCCTCAATCCCTCCACTTGCTGACCTGCTGCTCTGGTTCCCAAGCCCCCTGCCACTCTAGTTTAAATCTTTCTGAATAGCACTAGTGAACGTCTCCTTAAGGTATCTTGATATCAGGTTTTGACAGATAATGTTCTGAGAAGCACTATAGTATATTACTATATAAAGGCACTGTACGAATGCAGATTGTTTTGTTCTTAAAACAAGGCTAAAGAATGTCCTTGAACTGGACTGGGTTTTCATCCTTGAGCTAGGTAGGCTGGGCACCATGAATCCTTGAAGAACTGGTCAGACTCTCTTCACAAAAACCGGGGGGGGGGGAGGGGGATACAACAGTATGCCTGGGGGGGGGGGGGTCGTGGGGTTGGCAGTGGGAGGGCATGTGGAAATGCCCATCCCCATGGGACCAGGACTGCATGCCATAGGCTTATGACTTGCACCAGCACACACTCCTTATCCTGATGCTGGTGCCAGGAATCCCGGAATCATGGGGGCAGATTGACCCCAACTGCATGAAAATCAGCCAAAAGTTGTGTAGAACATAATAAAAACCAAAAGAACTGCAGATGCTGTAAATCAGGAACAAAAACAAAGTTGCTGGAAAAGCTCAGCAGGTCTGGCAGCATCTGTGAAGGAGAAAACAGAGTTAACGTTTTGGGTCTGGTGACCCTTCCTCACTGGTCTGTAATTCTCTGTTCTGAGGAAGGGTCACCGGGCCCGAAACGTTAACTCTTTCTCCTTCACAGATGCTGCCAGACCTGCTGAGCTTTTCCAGCAGCTTTGTTTTTGTGTAGAACATACGTGCTTGACACAACCGAAAATGTGTCACTCAGTAAATATCATTGTTATGTAATTATTTGAAATTTGTCAGGCAAGTGGCTAATTCATTCAAATGAACATTATTTTAACAGCATTAGCAACTTATTCAATTTTTTGTACTCTATTTCCAATTCCAGGCGAATACTTTCATTACCTTTGTCAATTTTAGTAATTTAAAGAATTTAAAAAGTTGACATTTATTCTCATTCAAGATCTTGTGACCACAATGGAGAATTAGTCACTATTGTTTTCGAATGTTACTTTCTGATTTTATTTCTAAAACTGTAACTGTACAAAAAGCATATTGCAGGATACTACAGTACTAGGTATTTTTAATTAAACTGTTCAGAAATGTTATGATACACCTCAGTAGCAAATGAACCTGGTCTTCTGGCTCAGAGGAGGAGACACTACCATTGCACTGCAAGATGCTTCACTACAGTACACATAAGATCACAGCGGCTTTCATAATCTGTTACGAAGGAGAGTTTTTTTTATTCACTCATGGGATGTGAGTATTGCTGGCTAGGCCAGCATTTGTTGCCTAAGGCTACCCTATGTAACTCTTGTTGGCTTTTTTTTTCCTACAGGTTAATAATACACACCATGAGGTTTGGTATGATGATCCAGATAGCATTTCGTTGAAGTCATCTATTGTGAAGAAATTAAAACTGCGTGGCATCAGTGCTTGGATTGGAAATTTCCTAAACTATAGTGAAAACCCCACAGTAGTAGCACAGACGGAAGAGATGTGGCGTGCCTTGAATCCCAAATGAGCAAAGTGTCAAATTGAAATCATCTTTGATCCACATAAGATGAATCTTTCATTTTACAACTGAACACAGCTTTTAAAAAAAGGCATAGATCCAGGGAACAACATTAATATTTTCTCTGATCAATGATATTGTTAGCCAATATGGATGATAATGGAATAGTTTAGGTTAGATGGGCTTCAGATTGGGTTCACAGATCGGCGCAACATCGAGGGCCGAAGGGCCTGTACTGTGCTGTAATGTTCTATGTTCAATGGAAGCAAATTTAGGACTGTAATTTTGGTTGCAAGATTAAATCACTTCAGGCAAAATCTGTAGAAATTTTTATTGTGATTAACAACAGTGTAGGTTAAAGCTTGAAGTTATGAAATACTTAAAACTCAGCAAACAATTCAACTTTTTCATTGGTGCTGTATTCCAGTTCTGGCATGCAGACATACGCTGTCTGCTTCATTCACAATTTAAATTTTGACTTTTCTATTTAATGATTTTATTTTGCTGATGGTTATCATTTTGAATGTAGACATAGGTTTATTTCTTAATTGTAACAATCCAGAATGCTGTGACGATTTGAATTTTAAGCCTCTTGCCTGTTGCGTGGTTGTCTATTCTGAAATGACAACTTGTGGTACTGCCACTGGGCTAGCAAACCTAGAATCCAAGAGGTTTGAATTCCACTGTGGCAATAAAAGTTCAATAAAAGGATAAACTAATGGCATCCATGTAACTGTGCAGCACGGTGGCTCAGTGGTTAGCATTGCTGCCTCACACTGCCAAGGACCTGGTTCAATTCCAGCCATGGCTGTCTGTGAGGAGCTTGCATCTTCTCCCTATGTCTGTATGGATATCCTCCCTCAGTCTAAAGATGTGCAGGTTAGGTGGATTGGCTTTGTTAAATTGCCCCATACTGTGTAGGCTAGGTGGATCAGCCATGGGAAATGCAGGGTTATGAGGATAAGGTGGGGCTGTGGGTGTGATGCTCTTTGGAAGGTCAATGCAAAGCCACTGGGCCTGAAGAGGTTCTATGTAACTGTTGTCATTGAAAGAAAAACACTAATGTATCTTGGAGAATGTCAAATATTACTTGGTCTGACTTCAATGTGACTCCAGGTCCAAAGCAATGTAGTTATCTCTTAATTACCCTCTGGGCAATTAGAGATAAGCAATACATGTTGGCCTAGTCAGTGATGCCAACACCTTGTGAGTAAATATATATTTTTAAAATATTACATGAATGTCTCACAAATAAAGTGCTATTTCTCAAGGAAAGTGGGAATTGTGTAAATGTAAAATATTCTGATCTTAAAATTACTCATTGATTTAATCTTTGCACAATTAAAGTTACCATAGTCCTCCCAGACCATAGGGCTATTCTCTCAGTAGAAAAAGAGAGCTGGTTATGGTTTAAGCTGAGGGTCACCCACACCTCAGGTGAGGGGAAAGGTTGAAATGGAGAGTCCTTCATGGTAATCTCAGGAGTTGAACCTGTACTGTTGCCGTTACGCTATGTTGCAAACCAACTAGCCAGTCGAACTGAGCTAAAGTTTGCTCACCTGTGTGATGGCCCAGAGCCAATCATGCACACCTCATTGCCAACGTGAGTTTGTCTCAGTCATGTGCGTGTCTCTTGCGATGGTCATTCCACAAGAATTGCGATTTTTAAAAAAAATCCGGATGAAAAAGTTTTCTGTAACAGCATGTTTTAAGTGAATTTCTACATGAGGTCATGATCTTTTAAATAAGAACTCAGCTTTGGCAGGGATATCACAGTGAAATCCAGATCAAGGTACAGGACTAGACAGGGTAAACACAGTCACAGTCTAATGATATGGGGTATGCCATTTCGGACTGAGATGAGGAGAAATTTTTTCACCCAGAGAGTGGGGAGCCTGTTGAATTCTCTGCCACAGAAAGTGATTGAGACCAAAATATTGAATGTTTTATAGTAAGAGATATAAATCTTAGGGTCAAAGGGGATGGAGCAAAAGCGGGAACAGGCGACTGAGTTGGGCGGCACAGTGTCTCAGTGGTTAACGCTGCTGCCTCACAGCGCCAGAGACCCGGGTTCAATTCCAGCCTCGGGCTGTGTAGAGTCTGCACATTCTCCCCATGTCTACATGGGTATCCTCCAGGTGGTCTGGTTTCCTCCCATAATTCAAAGATGTGCAGGTTAGGTGGATTGGACATGCTAAATTGCCCATAGTATCCAAGGATGTGCAGGCTAGCTGGGTTAGCCATGGAAAATGTAGGGTGATAAGGTAAGGAGGTGGGTCTGGGCAGGATACTGTTCAGAGGGTTGGTGTGGACTCATAGAATCATTGAATTCCTACAGTGTGGAAACAGGCCCTTCAGCCCAACAAGTCCACACCGACCCCTGCAGCATCCCACCCAGATCCATCCTCCTATAACCCACCTAATCCATATATCCCTGAACGCTACAGGCAATTTAGCATGGCCAATCCACCTAAGCAGCACATCTTTGGACTGTGGGAGGAAACCGGAGCACATGGAGGAAACCCACACAGACACGAGGAGAATGTGCAAACTCCACACAGACAGTTGCCCGAGGGTGGAATCGAACCCGAGTCTCTGGTGCTGTGAGGCAGCAGTGCTAACCACTGAGCCACCGTGCCACCTCCGAGCCACTATGCCACCCCCGATGGGCTGAATGGTCTGCTCCCACACTTTAGGGATTCTATGAAAGCATCTACGCGGCCGAGTGTCAGATTTTACTTGAAATTACTCCTGTGAGGCACCTTTGGGATGTTTTACGTAGGAACATGAAAAAGCCATTCAACCCATCAAGCTTACCTGCCTTTAGTTACAAGCTTGGCTGATCAAACACTTCAATGACTCTCACTCAACCCATCTCCACAAACCTGTACATCACAGGTAACCAAAAATCTATCAATCTCAACTTTAAACTCACTCAAAGACTCCATAGCCCTTCGTGATAGAGAATTTCACAGGACCGAAGGGTTTCAGGGCGAAACGTTGACTTTTCCGCTCCTCGAATGCTGTCTGACCTGCTGTGCTTTTCCAGCCTCACCACTGTGTAAAACCTTTTCTCCTCATCTCCAACCTAAGTGACATTCCCCTTATTATTAAATGGTACCCTGGGGAAACACCTAATCAGCATCTACCCTGTCTATCCCTTTAAGTATTTTCCAGGTTTCAATGAGATTACCTCTCATTCTTTGAAACTCTGGCCCAGTTTGCTTAGTCTCTCCACATAGACAGTCCTGTCATCCCGGGAACAAATCTGGTGAACATTTGTTACATTCCCTCTCTGGCAATAATGTCAATTTGGCAACATGAAATAATGAAACCAAAATTGCACAGTGTACTCCAGGTGGTCTAACCAAACTGCTATATAATCAAAGCAAGACTTCACTCTTGTGATAAAGGCTAATATTCCTAATAGCCTGCCTAATAGCTCGCTGCACCTGCATGTTAGCCTTCAGTGAAGTATCGACAAGGACATCTCGGTCTCTTTGTAGATCTATACTTTTCAACTTCTCACCACTTAAGAAATACTCTTCAAATCTGCTTCTCTTACCAAAGTGAATAACCTCTCATTTTTCCCTATTATATTCCGTCTGCCATGTCATTGTCTAATCACTAGTCCTGCAAACATTCTCCTGAATGTGTTTTATAAATGCCAGTTCTTGTTGTTATTAGTGTATTTGCAGCCTAATGGGGAAGGAAGCAGTTGAATCAGTTTCTGAACAACAATGTCGCTCAGTTGGAACAGGGTCTGGCCGGAGATCGTTGGAAAAATGAAGAGCTGATCATTAACTTCAGGAAGCACAGAGGAGGGCACGCCCTCATTGACATCAACGGAGCCAAGGTGGAAATGATCAAAGAGTGTTAAGTTCCTAGTTGTGACGATAACCGACCTCCTGTCCTGCACTAGCCACGTTGATATGACAGTTGAGAAGGCACAACAACACTTCTTCTTCCTCAAGAGGATAAAGAAATCCGGCACGTCCTCACCAACGTTTACAGATGCACCATAAAAAGCATTCTATGTGGATTCATCATGGCTACTCTGCCCAGGACTGTATGAAATATAGGAATTTGTGAACACAGCCCAGTCCATCATGCAAGCCAACCTCCCAACCACGGACTGCATGTACACATCTTCTTGTTGCAGAAAGGAAGCCAACATCATCAAAGACCCCTCCCACCCTGGCTATAATGCCTTCCAACCTCTTCCATCAGGCAGACGACACAAAAGCTTAAATACAAGTACCAACAGGTTCAAGAACAGCTTCTTCCCCGCTGTCATCAGCCTTCTGAATGGACCGCTCAAATTTCAAATCTAATGTTGATCTTGCTTTTTGTGCACCTCCTTTGCAGCCGTAATCTTTTATTCCTCTCTCTGTTCAATCACCCAATGACTTTTGTACAGTATGATCTGTCTGTACTGCACGCAAAAACAAAACTTTTCACTGTACTTTCATTGTACATGTGACAATAATAAATCAAATCAAATCTAATCAAAACAGTAATCGTAACAGGAATTTCTCTCCTCCAAACTTTATTTATAGAAATATATAGGCCTTACAGTACAGATAGAGGCTATGTAACTCATCAAGTCTGTACCAATCCTCTGATGAGCATCCCACCCAGAATCTACTCCACTATCTTATCACTTTAACCCTGCATTTCTCATGGTACAATCCACTAGCCTGAACATTTCTGGACACTATGGGCAATTTAGCATGGCCAATCCACATAAACTACACATCTTTGGACAGTGGGAGGAAACCAGAGCATGGTGGAAACCCATGCAGACACAGGGTGAATGTGCAAACTCCACACAGACAGTAATCCAAGGCTGAGTCTTGGCACTGTGAGGTAGCAGCACTAATCATTGAGCTACCATGCTGCCCCTGATGGATGAACCCCGACCACTGATCGTGGCCCACCTCTTTGATTTTGACAGACTGTCCTAACTGATGAGAGACCAGACCCCAGACTGATCTGTGAGCCACCCCCCACCCGATTTACCGTGACTCCCCTTATGGTTGCACTGGACCCGCAGAGCTGATCGTGACCTACTCCCTGGACTGTACAAATAAAGACCCATTGACACTGACCCACCTAAGTGGTCAACACTGCATTGAGTACAGGAACTGGGATATCAAGTTGTGGCTGTACAGAACATTGTTTAGGCTACTTTTGGAATATTGCATTCAATTCTGTCTCCCTGCTATAGGAAAGATGATGTCAAAATTGAAAGGGTTCAGAAAAGATTTACAAGGATATTGCCAGGGTTGAAGGGTTTGAGCTATAGAGAGAGGCTGAATAGATTGGCGCTATTTTCCCTGGAGCGTCTGAGTCTGAGGAGTGACCTCACAGAGGTTTACAAAATCATGAGGGACATGAATAAGGTGAACAGCCAACATCTTTACCTCAGGGTAGGGCAGTCCAAAGCTAGACAGCATATGTTTAAGGTAAGAGGGGAAAGATTTAGAAGGGACCTAAGAGGCTACCTTTTCACGCAGAGGGTGGTGCATGTATAGACCGAGCCGCCAGAGGTGATGGTGGAAGTTGGTACAATTACAACATTTAAAAGACATCTGGATGGGTATATGCATTGGGAGGGCTTAGAGGGGTATGGGCCAAATGCTGGCAAATGAGACTAGATTCATTTAGGATATCTGGTCGGCATGGACAAGTTGGACTGAAGGGTCTGTTTCCATGCTGTACATCTCTATCAGTATATGACTAGTTCATGCCCAAGTTCCTGGACTGATATCAGAAGCTGCCCTTGATGTACTGTGCCAGGAGCCCCTGGCTGAAGGATTCTTCCTTGAATTGACTCTTTATAAGTGAATTTCCTCATCTTCAGATCCATTTTTGTCTATCTTTTCTTCACTCTATCTCATTCATTTTTGTCCTTCCTGAACTGTGGTGCCCAGAACAGTGCCAGAAGTTGGCCAGGAGAATGAAAAAGGGTTTAAACATAAAATGCTGTTTGGGTGAGTGAGTAAGAGTGGAAGAAATGTTGAAAAATGAAGATTGGCCAAGTCAAGGAAGAAGAGGCAAGAGGTTCACAACAGAAGAAGGACAGCAGTGTAGAAATTATGTTGTACAAGACACAGAAAAAGCATTGGGAGGGTTTGAGGGATTAATGTTGAACGAATGACAAAGGAAGAGAGGTCAGAAGCAGATGGTGACCTAGGGGGCTGGAAAGAGGTCTGTGGCTGAATGATGTGGATGATGGAAGTCGCAACTGTCTGGTTAAGAGGCTACATAGTCACATTTTCTCAGTAACAATTACAAAGGGAGAGGCTTTGAATTTAATTGACCTTTGGACAACACAATGGGCATTCTAAAGATGCAAAAATTCAAAACTTCTGGCAGAGCAAAAGACAGAAAAATACCTCGATAGAATAAATTTAATTGCCATGTGAAACAATAGTCCATGTTCAATTATCAAGGTAGTCATTTTGCTTTGGTTGTGATAAAGACAGTTGTGACATCTTTTTCATGCAGAACCCTCAGCAAGAACTCAGAGACTTTATCAGAAAGCTTTCTCCGTCAAACAGAGCAAAAGGAACAGGGTGTCATGAAATCAACTTCTGTAAAAGAGTCCAGCCAATCTGCAAATGAGATAAAAACAGCACTAATGAGAAACTTTCTCTGCCCCAAATCTCACTGAGTCCACCTGTGTAGGAAAACACTGACTATTGAACTATAGAAGCCCTATGACTGTGCGATCTGACTTCCAAATTTTCAACACTTTGGAAAGTGAATCATCAAAAAGACAGGTGTGCAGCAATATTAGAGATGGATTGCATTTTCATTGTCGTAGGTATCTTTTTAATTTTTCTCTTTATACTAATGTTTTAACTGATAATTTCATCACTTTTTAGCTGAATAACTCACATCAATAATTGTGCATTTTATCTTGTTTAAAATATAAAGCTGTGCTCCTGGTTATTTTTGACTCGAAACACTGAAAATCTAACAGGGCAACTATGTATTGCGCTTCGACATATTCTGAGTTGACCAAGTACTCTGAGGAAGTGTGTGGCCTGTGATAAATGGAGTCTCAGGTCGGGTTGTACTCATTGCAAAATGAGTCAAAACCAAAATTGTACTAACAGCTGTGGTGAAAAGAAATAAATTTCAAACGGCAAAAAGATTGAAAGTTGAAGGCAAGTAACGGTTCAAATTGTAACCTGAAATTACAGAGAAATTTGGTTGTAAAAGTATTAACAATGACTTAGGATAGCAACTTTTGGTGCACAAGAGTTTATCAATTAGGCGGGACATAGAACATTCCAAAGCCATTGCTAAACAGGTACAACTTAAGACCCCAGTAAAATAACAGAAATCTTGAGAAGATAGACTTAGTGTTCAGAACTCTGTCCAGACACAGGATAGGCAAACTGCAGCCAGACTGGGTGACTTTAAACCCAATAGTGATTTGATATTATATGATTTATTGCAGTCACATGTACATAAGTACAGTGAAAAACTTGTGAGCAGTACAGGCAGATAATAGCAAACAAGGACATACAGATCATAGGGTGCTAAGACAGAGCGAGGCATACAAGGTTACGGCTGCATAGGAAGTGTGCAAAGTAAGATCAACATCATAGAATGGAATAGAATATCCTTTATTGTCACTCGTACCCCAGTATAGAAGTACAGGAGTACAGTGAAAAGTTTTTTTCAATGGCTGCCTTTTAGTGGCACCATCTTAGGTACAAGTACCTAGGTACAAATCTTACAGAGTTAAAAAGAATGATTTTCTTATACAAAGAAGATTAAAGGAAAGCATAGATAGTGTTAAAAAAGAATTGGAAATTGAGCTGGAGTTTAAGGCTTAGCGAAACCCAACATTTGGAACAGTGCCAAAGAACTCATACTGGACTTGAAATGTTAATTCTGTTGCTGTCTCCACAGATGTCTGCCAGACTTACTGAGTTTCCCCAGCACTTTCTGTTTTTATTTCTGATCTCCAGCATTTGCAGTCTTCTGCTTTTGAACTTAAAAAAAAATGCTTGAGAAAGAGTTCAAGCTCAGACTAGACTAGCCAACAAGAAGGAGGTCAAGAAGGATAGGGATTTCAAACAGGGCAAGTTGAGGTTGGAGTTCCAAGCACAGAGACACAGAGCCTACAGGCAGCCTGGAGCTGCTCAGATAAATCTGACCCTGCCTAATAACGGTAAACACCAGCATAACACCAAATCAGCTCTCCACGTCATAAAACTCCCCAAATTTGATCTCAACTTCAAAAAAGGGAATGTAAATTCCTTCTTTACTGCTTCCAAAAAGTAGAAAATCAGCCACATTTAGCCTGGGAGCTGTGGACATTAATGATCCAGGGTTGGGGATTACAAACAGACTAAGCAGGGCTCCTTCTCGTTAGTGCCAGAATCATCAGCACTTCCTAACTTTACATAAACATTGTATAAAGTATATCTAGAGATTTAAACATGTGAATGAGGAGCAAGAGGAGGCCATTCGGCCCCTTGAGCCAATTCTGAGAAGAGCATGGCTGATTTGATTACTCCAAATTTCCATCTACCTCCAATAACCTTTCACCCCGCTCCTTCCTTATCAAGAATCAATCTATGTCTGTCATATAAATATTCAAGGACTCTTCTTCTAACAGCTTTTGAGAACAAGAGTTCCAAAGGCCCACAACCCTCTGTGAGATTCTCCTTACTTCTTATGTAGTCAATCTCTTCATTTGAATAGTGACTCCTACATTCTCCCTCTATAGGAAACTTCCTTTCTGCACCCACCCATCCTGCAATGAACAAGCTAGATGTGAGAAGAATGTTCCCAATGTTGGGCAAGTCCAGAACTAGGGATCACAGAATAAGGGGTAAGCCATTCAGGACTGAGATGAGGAAGAATTTCTTCACTCAGAGAGTTGTGAGCCTGTGGAATTCTCTCCCACAGGAAGCTGTTGGGGCCAGTTCATTAGATATATTCAAGAGGGAGCTGGACCTGGCCCTTGGGGTTAACAGGATTAAGGGGTATGGGGAGAGGGCGGGAGTGGGATGCTGAGACTGCGTGATCACGATCATATTGAATGCTGGTGCAGGCTTGAACATTATAGGAAGGATGTGATTGCACTATAGACGGTGCACAGGAGATTTACCAGGGCTGGAAGGTCTGAAGAGGGAAGATTGGATTGGTTAGGGTTGTTTCCTTTGGAGCAGCAAAGGTTGAGAGGAGCCATTGTAGAGGTGTACAAGATAATGAGGGGCAGAGAAAGGGTGGATAGGAAGGCATTTTTTCCCATTAACAGAGGGGTCGATACCCTGGGTGGCGTAGATTTAATATAAGAGGTAAAAGGCTAAGAAGGGAGTTCAGGAGAATCATTTTCACACAGAAATTGGTGGGAGTCTGATACTGATTGCCTTAAAGGATGGATCAGTCAGAAACTCTCACAGCATTTAAGCAACAGTTAGCTATTGGCTTCCATTGCTGTAGCCTCCAGGAATCTTTCAAAAGCTAGAAAATAGGATTGTATAGAAACAATGGACTGAATGGCCTCCTTTTGTGTTGTAAATGTCTATGAGTTCCAACCTGCTCATTCCTGGTATTAGTCTTGTAAACGTTCTATGAACTGCTTCCAATGCAATTACAATCTTCTTTAAATAATGAGGCTAAAACTGTGTACATTATCACAGATATAATCTCACCAATGTCCGACATAACTGGAACTTAAGAGAATCAAACATCATGTGTGATTAATAAGTAGATTCTTTAAAAATAGAACATACACATGAGGGAGTAGGAGGAATGGATATGGTGGAGGAATTAAAAAAAATCCACTTTAGAATGAACTTTGAGGTTTCGAAACTGAGACTTAGCTTCTTTTTATTCACTAGTGAGATGTGGGCATCGTTGGCTGGTCCGGTGTTTATTGGCTGACCTGAATTGCCCCTTGAGAAGATGGTGGTGAGCTGCCTTCTTGAAACACTGGAGTCCACGTGCTGTAGGTAGACCCACAATGCCCTTAGGGAGGGAATTCCAGGATTTTGACCCAGCAACACTGAAGGAAAGGCGATGTATTTCCAAGTCAGGATGGTGAGTAGCTTAGAGGGGAACTTGCTGATGGTGGTGTTCCCATGTATCTGCTGCTCATATCCTCCTAGATGAAAGTGATTGTGGGTTTGCAAGGTGCTTTCTAAGAAACTTTGGTGAGTGCATCTTGTAGCTAGGACACACTGCTGCTCTGAGCATCAGTGGTGGAGGGAGTGGATGTTTGTGGATATGGTTCCAATTAACTAGGCTGCTTTGTCCTCGGTGGTGTCAAGCTTCTTGAGTGTTTTTGGGGCTGCACCCATCCAGGGGAGTATTCCATCACGCTCTTGACTTATGCTTTGTAGATGGTGGACAGGCTTTGAGGAGTCAGGATGTGAGTTACTTGCTGCAGTATTCCTAGCCTCTGACCTATTCTTGGAGTCCAGTAGTGAGTAACTCAGATGTATATGCTTGATTTCATCTCATATCTTTATAAGAAATGAATTTGTTATTACTTTTTGTACCTTAGCTCACATTCAACGCACCCTTGGTCTCCAGGTTGTAAAATTGGTTGATGTTATGATTATAGAGCAATTGCAAGTTCCAGAGGCATTTTATTTGCGATGTCATCTGACATTAGAATGTAGAATGCTGGGTGATGGCTTTTAAAGCCAAATGCTCCCATAACCCAAAGAACTGGGAAAGAAGGCTAATGTACTCTGAGATAGTGGATGCTTGCAAACACTGCCGGTGGGAAGAATTGAGGAAGCAGGACATCTGCTAAAGTGATAGTCAAAGAACTAAATGCAAAAGGTATTGAGGTGCCTCTGGTAAAAACTGACATAAAAAGTGAACTCATTACTGGGCTGGTGACAGTGGGTGGAACTTCACGTTTTCCTTTGCTAGGACTGGCCCAAAGCGCCCAGACATGTCTGGTCAGGCTGGAGAGACAAGAACTAGGGGACACTGTTTTAAAACTAAAATTAACAGAGAGATGAGCAAAAAAACCTTTCTCTCTCTGGACTGTGTGACTTTGAAAGTCTCAGTGTTGAAGGCAGGGTTGTTGAATATTTTCAAGACATATGTTGACAGATTATTCCTAGGCTCAGGCTGTCAAAGTACATGGGAATTTTTTTCATTCATGGGGTGAGGGGTGTCACCAGCTAGTCCAGCAGTTATTGCCCGTCCCTAATTGCTCAGAGGGCAGTTAAGAGTCAACCACACTGCTTTGGGTCTGGAGTCACATATATGCAAGACCAGGTAAAGATGGCAGATTTCCTCCCTGAAGGGCATTAGTGAACCAGATGAGTTTTTCCTGACAATTGGCAATGATTTCATGGTCATCATTAGACTTATAATTCTGAATTCAAATCCCACACTCAGACATGGCAGGATTTGAGCCTTGGTCCCAGAACATTACATGGGTCTCCAGATTAACAGTCCAGCAATAATACCTGAGGAAGGGTCACTGGACCCGAAACATTAACTCTCTTTTTTCCTCCACAGATGCTGCCAGGCCTGCTGAGCTTTTCCAGCAACTTTGTTTTTGTTCAGCAATAATACCATTTGGCTGTCACCTCCCCTGAAATTTGCCACGAATCTGGAATTAGTATCAGAAAGGGATCATGAAGGATGTTATTGGATTGTAAATGAGGTTTGAGAGGACGAATGGCCTGTTTCTGCTCCTAATTCATATATTCATAGGACAGGACAGGAGGGGAAGTGGGTGAGAGATGAATGTCCAATAAGGTATGAGGAAGAGGCCTGAATGTTTGGGGGTAAATTTTGACCAAATGTGGGAGAAGGGCAGGGTGATTGCAAAGAAGGAATGAGGGTCAGGTCCTAGACTAGAGGGGTAGGGGGAACGTGGTCGCTGTGATTGGCAGAGGGGTTGATATTACTGCAGAGAAGGAAGAAGTGATGGGAGTTGGTGTGGGGAAGTTAACTTTGGGAAAACAAAGGACTGAGGGCAGGAAGGGTCATGACAGAACGTTTCTGCAGATAATAGTTAGAGAGAGATGCCATGAAATCTGACTTTCAGGAATCAATTTCACATTAATTGCACCAAAGGTGGGGAGAGAGATTCTGCGCAGAAAGTCGGGGAGGAAATGGTACAGGAATGTTCAGGGCTGATTGTTAGACATGGACAGTGGATGAGGGGAGGAGAAGCGAACTTCTGCACAAAGTTACATTTACCAGGATGGAATCTGCGTCAATATTTTCCTGTTGTCACACAAACTGAGATAGAGATAGAGAGAGCCAGG
>NC_063341.1:76837409-76857285 GCF_021869965.1 Rhincodon typus
TGCTGCTTGGCCTGCTGTGTTCATCCAGCCCTGCACCTTGTTGTCTCAGGTTTTCCCTTTAAATCGGTATTCTTGTAAATTGTCCTGGTGCGTGTAAGTTGAAAAGCTTCAACAAATTGTGTCTTTTTTCAGCAATACTCAAGGTCTGTATCACCAAATGAGTACTTTTAACAAAGCAAAACAAACCTATTCTTGTCTTCTAACGTAAGCTGTATTATTGATGAAATGCACAAAGGGACGTTCAGTTTATAGAATTGAGGCTTAATGGAACCTATTCACTAGCAATGAACATGTTGGGCCAAATGTCTTGTTTGTGTGTTGCATGTTCCATGTAATTTGATGGTGTGGGTATTATTGATGGCACTGTGCTGAAAGTCTCTTGCAACTCCGGAATGACAGTCAATGATTGTTCTACATTTCATCTCTAATATATAAAAATGGAGTGTGTGTACCTAACACAAAGGTAGCAGCTATTATTGATCTGTGCATCAGGGACTCGACACCAGCTTTATACTAATGTTTAACATAATCATAAAATACCAGGAAACATGGCCACAATTAGAATCAGTTTACAAATTTCTTGAGTCCCTGGTTTCAATGAAGGAAATGCTGGTAAATGGTCAAGACAACCTGTACAGAGACCTAACAAGTTAGCAGTTGCCAGAGGTACTTATTTACCAAGTCATCTGCAGACTGATTATAATTGTGCTGGATCTTATGGCTCGTTCAAAATTTAACCTCAGGACTTGCTACAGTCTGGTTACTTGCTTCCTGCTTGGAGCTGATTGTTTTTACAACATTCAGTCAGGTGGAACTCTCTCACATTACACAGTCTGTCTGATGGGGTTGCCTGTATGTGCAGTCATGTTCAATCAAACTGTCATCTATAGATACCTCCTGCTTTCCTTCTTTTGGCTATGTTTTTCACACTTACACTTCAACTTACTCCATTTTTCAATCTCTCCACCACTGTTTCTGTATGATACCAGCTGTTTACAGGAAAGTAAGATTCCAGGTTGAAATCTGGGTTGTTAAATCATATTTGGTTCATTCTTCATATTTTTAAAAATTCATTTACGGGATGTGGGCATCACTGGCTAGGCAAGCATTTATTGCCCATCCCTAAGCGCCCAGAGACCAGTTAAGAGTCAACCACATTGCTATGGGTATGGAGTCACATGTAGGCCAGACCAGTAAAGGATGGCAGTTTCCTTCCCTAAAGGGTATTAATCAGCTAGATTTTTTATGGCAATTGATACATGGTTGCCATTATGCCAGCTCTCTCTTCCAAATTTTTATTGAATGAAGATTTCACTATCTGCAATGATGGGCTTTAAAACCATGTCCCCACAGCACTGGCTTGGAGTTCCAATTCAGTGACATTTCTCGTATACCAGCACCACCTCTGAATGAAGCACAACCACACTGTACTGCAGATTTCATTTCTAAAATAAAACAGAAATGTTTTATGCAAAGGAAAAAAAATCAAAAGAACCAATCTATTTACATGTTTGAAAGATTTCTCAATACATATTATAAATATGATCATATTTACCTTCGCACCATCACTTTACAAGAGAGAGTTCCCTTCTCAACACATACATACATGTTCTGAGGAAGGGTAACTGGACCGGAAACATTAACTCTGCTTTCTCTCCACAGATGCTGCCAGACCTGTTGAGCTTTTCCAGCAATTTCTGTTTTTGCGTAGATTTGACTTACCTGTCTTTTTTACAGGACCTGGTCTTGAAAGTTTGGTAGCTTTTTCCTTAATTTCTCACACAACTGACTTTTTATGACTTCCGGGTATGGACTGACCACACTAATACACTAACACCAAGGTAACCCGCTTCCTAACAGTCCTAAATTAACTCCTTTCTTCAGGGGAAACTGTATCACGCATCGAACTTTCATAGGACCTCCATTCGGAACTAAAACAAAAGCTTTCCATGAATATTTTGTTTACTTGTAAAACCCTCCCAATGTAAAGAGGTTTTCATTATCAGTCAAGGGGGTCCTTCGTTCTTATCGTCTTAAAAAAAATTTGGATCCTGAAATATTGTCTAGTTAATCCTTCAAACCTCTCATGCACGCAGTCCAAACTCACAAGTCACCAGTTCAAATTCCAAACTCTAAAATAAATTGTATGTGTATTTTGTATTTATCCTTACATCAGACAGGAGTCTTGAGCCACTTTACTGTGTTACAGGTACTAATCTATATAAATTTTTTCTTTACTGATTCATGGGATGTGGGCATCGCTGGCTAAGCCAGCATTTATTGCCCATCCCTAATTGCCCAGAGGGCAGTTAAGAGTCAACCACATTGCTGTGGGTCTGGAGTCACATGTAGGCCGGGCCAGGTAAGGATGGCAGTTTCCTTACCTGAAGGACATTAGGGAATCCAGGTGGTTTTTTTCCCAACAATCGGCAATGGATTCATGGTCATCAATAGACCCTTAAGTCCAGATTTTTTTTAATTATTGAATTCAAACTCCACCATCTGCCATGACAGGTTTCAAATCCAGGTCCCCAGAACATTACCTGGGTCTCTGGATTAACAATCCAGTGGCAATACCACTTGGCCATTGCCTCCCCATGTTTATATTTATATTTATTGATGTTGTTTGAAGGTTAAATGACACCTGTATGTGTAAACTTGCTGCAGAGTAATGAGGACCTCACCAATAGTGTTGGTGCTGCATCCTGTGTTGCAGTTTCATCTTTAAGTTGCTTATTTTAAAACAATATTCAATTAAAGTATCACATTTTTTTGCAAAGCAAGATTTATAATGCAGACTGAATGACATCAGAGCCCCTTGCTTGAACAATCTAACACATTCTGACATTGCTTCACCAGTACACTGTATTTAAATTTGGCTGTCTTTGTCCATTTATTGCAAACTCCTATTTATAGGGCAATCACATCTGCTTACAGAACAACAAGAATTGCACTACAACAATAATTAATCAGCAACATAGTACTTAAAGACATTGCAAGGCTGTGAAATGCAATACATCAATCAAAATTCTAGCTAAATTATCCTTTCCTACTTCTTGCTTGACATTGGTAGTTCTGTGTTTTAAGTTATTTTGGGATACCTTGTTATGCAAATGATGTGGAGGTGCCGGTGTTGGACTGGGTGGACAAGCTCAGAAATCACACAACACCAAGTTATAGTCCAACAGGTTTATTGGAAAACACAAGCTTTCGGAGCCTCACTCCTTCATCAGGTGTTAGTGAGGGAGGTAGTAGCATACAGATATTTTGTAAGTAAAAGATCAAAGGGACACACCACTGATGAGGATGTACTAAACAAACTTAAGATGCTGTT
The DNA here is from genome assembly GCF_021869965.1 of Rhincodon typus. Classification (NCBI taxonomy): domain Eukaryota; kingdom Metazoa; phylum Chordata; class Chondrichthyes; order Orectolobiformes; family Rhincodontidae; genus Rhincodon; species Rhincodon typus. The sequence continues at coordinate 76,840,744 of NC_063341.1, forward strand.
AAATCTTTAATCAGATAGCAGGTTTTAATTGATTAATATGTAGATGTAAATCCCTGAATTCCTTTGAAGTCACTGCCCTGAGAGAACTAAAGGTTTTATCAGTGTAAAAAAGAGGCGACGTTTTAGGTCAGACAATGCACGTTAGGTGTGAGGCCTTATTTAGAATCTGTTTGTGTTTTGGTTTGGAGTCAGACTGGTTTTATTTATAAAGTAAGAATTTATAAAACACCACATTGACTGAATGCCTATAAATTGTGTGCTTTTTGAACAAAATAGAATGCAGATAAACAAGGCCTCACACCTAACGTGCATTGTCTGACCTATAATGTCACCTTTTCTTTACACTGATAAAACCTGTAACTCTCTCAGGAATTCGGGGATTTACATATCTATATTAATCAATTGAAACCTTCTAACTGATTAAAGATTTAACAGCATCGTAGGTTTGTTTAATACATTCTTATCAGTGTTGTGACCCTTTGATCTTTTACTTATAAATTCTATGTCGGATGCTACCTGTTTCACTCACACCTGAAGGAGTAAGGCTGTGAACACTTGTGTTTTCAAATAAACCTGTTGGACTGTAAACTGTTGTCATGTGATTTCAGACCTTGTTATGCAAGTGATGTTGAAGATGTAAGCTGCTGTTTCTAACCTGTTTCCCAGGAAAGGTAAACCTTGAAATTTTGGCTGATAAAATTCACAGCAAGAGATGGATCACTCGCAATGTTGATTTTATAAAAACGCTGCATATGGATGGCATCAATTTGGAAGTGAGGCACGTGATTAACAATGAATCTGTACTTTTACAATGAACTAACCAGAATGGTTAGGGATAATGTACAAGTGTTCCACAAAGAAGTACCAGGATCCCAGGTAAAAGCCTTTTACTAAGAAGAACAAGACATTTTGTGTTTCTATATTTAATTATAAAGACGTGATTATAAACAAAGATTGAGGCATTTTCTCAGCCTTCGGAGTTACTCAATCTTATTGATGTACTACTTCTACCTTAACACTTTAATTTCTTACTTAATTAAATCTGTCTAGTTTTCATGGCCTAGGGACATTCTTTAAGTTGAAGGCCTGGATTCCTTTTCCGTTCTAATAGCCAAGAGACTTCTACAAACTCTCACAATTTGGAATTTCTAAAAACCAATCGAAACTCTCCTAGTGAGTGTGATTCCCGCACAATGAACAGTCTACTCTTTCTGCCAGGATAAAAGTGTTATTCTGAACTGAAATCTAACTCTTCTGAGCTGAACAGAACTCAGGCCACATTTGGCCCCTGACCATGTGTTTTTCTGTGTATCATAAAACTCAGTATTGTAAATGCTCCATCAGTTAACTCCGGAGGTTTTTAATTGGGCATTTATGTTAACTCTCATGCTCTCTTGAAAATTATATATCTAGTTTACTCTTTCAAAATAGCTTGCTAACCTGTTAAAAAATCACTTCCACAGAACTAAAAGCAAAATTCTGCTTTATCTCTGCCTTAAAAAGCAAATTCCCAAATGATATAGTGTACGCTTTTATCTTGACTATTTGGAAGGAAAAAATGGAAAGGTATCCAAAAGAGGCAATTTAATCTTCTTTCAAAATTTGTCATCAGCACTATATCTGTTTGCATTGTCAATAATAACATATTTACATTAAAAATACAATGACTTTTATAATAACCATATTCTACACAAGTAATTTTGCTCACACATTTGCTTTTATTTTATTTAAAACACCTACGTTCCTATAGGCCTTTTTGATATTTAGATCTCAAAATTTGATAGAGACAAAATTTTTTCAGTTCGTCTTTCTCCACAATTGAATATTTCTCTTGACAAAACAAAATCATCCTTTCAAAAACATAACCGAGTGGCTGTTTGCTCCCCATCTTAATTTTCTGTCACAACACTGCACTGACACTGATGTCATTGGTATCCGCAGCCAGTTGAAATGGTTTCTCACAACTAAGTTCAGCTATTCATACTATTCATGAAGATAAGTTCTATCATAGTTTTCAAAGTCTAATGCCATCTTTCCAATGCACTGTGAGATTGTGATAAGCACAAGAGCTAAATTGCTTACTTCCAAAACTATACATTATTTTTTTGAAAATTTCTGATGTAACATTTGATCCTCGGTCTGATTGCATTTCTTTAGGCAACCCATATCTTGTAAAAAGTAGTAAGATGAACCTTTCCACTGCTTTTTTTTTTGGGTAATTTCTCCAGAGACATTGCTTCCGGCATAATTATGAAAAGGTATTGATTCTCACTTATGGTAATGGTTCAGCACAGTCTATTGAGGCCATGCTAAACAGTTCTTTGAAAGCCAGTATTAGAATTAAAGGTTTAATTGAAGATTGGAGTTTCCTCACTACTTGACCTGGTTGGCATGTCTGTTAAAATTTCCCCACAACCCTTAATCTAAAGAAATTTTACACTTTTAGCCTGAATTTTCCTAGAAAAACTACCTGTCCTGCCATTGAAATTGTGTGAGCCACGCATAAAATGTTAAGATAATAATCAGATGGATCTACTACCTGGTGGATTACTGCTATTCCTCATTGGCTGGTATTATTGATCTGATTCCATTTCTAAGCATATTGAATTTAACCCTGATAAATGTGAAGCGATACACTTTGGAAGAACTAACAAGACAAGGGAGTATTCAATGAATAGCAGGGCACTAGGAAGTTCAGAGGAACAGAGGGATCTTGGGAGCTTGTCCACAGATCCCTGAAGGTGGCAGGACAGGTTAATAGGGTAGTTAAGAATGTAGACAGGGTGCTTGCCTTCATCAATTGAGGCATAGATTATAAGAACAGGAAGGTCATGTTGCAGCTGTACATGACTTTAGTTATGCCAGAACTGCAGTACTATGTGCAGTTCTGGTCACCACACTATAGAAAATATGTGATTATACTGAAGGGGACTCAGAGGAGATTCCCCAGGATGTTGCCTGGATGGAGCATTTCAGCGATGAAGACAGGCTGGATAAGCTCAAGTTGTTTTCTTTAGAGAAGGTTGAGGCAGGGGGTGTTCCTGATAGAGGTGTATATGGTTATGAGGAGGGGCATAGACAGGATGAATAGAAAGCAGCTGTTCCCCTTAGTTGAAGGGTCAATAACAGAGAGGCATAATTTCAAGGTGAAAGCCAGTAGATTTGAGGAAAAGACATTTTACCCAGAGAGTGGTGGGAATCTGGAATGTCTCAGAGGGTGGTTGAGGGCATCCAAGTACTTGGATGAGCACTTACAATGTCTTAACATTCAAGGCATGGGCTAAGTGCTGGAAAATGGGACTATTTTAGATTTAGAATAGTTTTTGTCAGTGCAGACTCAATCGGCCAAAGGGCCTCTTCTGTACTGTGTGGTTCTATGATTCTATGGAACCACCCTAAGTTCACATTCCAAGAAATGTGGCATGGTGGCTCTGTGGTTAGCATGGCTGCGTCACAGCACCTGGGACCTGGGTTCGATTCCACCCTAGGGCGACTGTCTGTGTGGAGTTTGCACATTCTCCCCGTGTCTGTGTGGGTTTCCTCTGGGTGCTATGGTTTCCTCCCACGGTCCAAAGACATGCAGGCTAAGTGAATTGGCCATGCTAAATTGCCTGTGGTGTTCATGGATGTGTAGATTAAGTGGGTTATAGAGGGATGGGTCTGAGTGGGATGCTCTGAGGGTTGGTGTGGACCTTTTGGGCTGAAGGGCCTGTTTCCGCACTGTAGGATTCTATGAAATCACTTTTATAAATACTGCTTAGGTCAAACATAGGTTTGAGGCTAATTTAACTTTAAATTATATTCTGGTCCTCAGGTTACATTTAACGTGCCCTGGTCTCCTAATTGCGTGGATGCCCAATGCTATGATTTTGTGGAACTCGCAAAAGCCTGTGACTTCTTAATAGTGAAATCTTTTGATGTGCAGAGCCAGATGTGGGATGAATGCTCCCTATGATAAAGTGTTTTCAGGTATGTGCAACACAAGCATGTAGTTCAAGACCTACCTGATCTATATCATTCTTAATCTAATACAGTTATCTCTTTACACCTTTAGGTCTTTCTGCTTATATTAAGCTCGGCATTGATTCCAGAAAGCTGGTATTGGGAATTCCATGGTTTGGTTATGACTATCTCTGTGAGCAGTTCTTTGAGGTAAGGAAAAGTGGTTAATTTGTATTTTATAAGAAATGAGAGTGAAATAAGTTTATTCAAAACACATCCCACTGGTACATTAACTGTCCAATCAGAGCATCTAATTATATTTGAGTATCCTCAGTTCATTCACTTTCAAAACCCTTACAATTTGTTTAATTAATATTATTAATACCTTCCCCTCTATTTTTACTTTCCATTAACTTCCATTTGTGAGCACTGATTATTGTCTGGGTTTATGTTCACCAAAACACTTAGTCTTTTGTTTTTTTGAAGGTTTTCTTCAACTGCTCCTTCCAGACGGTAAACGGAAGCTTCTCAAATCATTTCTCAAAGTACATCTGTTTGCAGAGAAAATGAGCGGAGGATCTAAAGTAGACGTCTCAATCCTTTGAGCCTCTTCCACTATTCCATTAGATAGTTAATGATCTGAATTCCTCGGTTCAGTAACTCTTAATGATCTTGCTGAACAAGAACAATGTTCAGTTTTGGTTTTGAGATTTTAAGTCATTTCTTTTCTGTCAAATTTCTGCCATAGCCTATGCACTTGGAGGTCAGTCAGGCTGCTACCATGTAGGAACATAGGAAATAGGTGCAGGAGTAGGCAAATCACAGAGAGGTGTGAGAGAAACAGTGTTATAGTAGGGGATTTCAACTTTAACTGGTATTAAAATTAACTGGTATCACCTTAGTATGAAAGGATTAGACCGGGTGTATCCAGGAGAGTTGCCAGCATGTAGATAATCCTACGAGAGACGGGCAGTGCCAGACCAGGGATTTCAGCTGGATGTTGAGGTTCTAGAACACGTTAGGATTAATAAGGAGGAGATATTACATGTTTTAGTGGCTATAAAGGTACATAAATTCCCAGGGCCTGATGAGATGTATCCCAGGCTGCTATGGGAGATAAGAGAGGAGATTGCTGGGCCCGGGTGGAGATATTTAATATTTTGCTGGCCACAGACAAAGTGCCAGATGACTGGAGGAAAGCTAATGTGGTTTCTTTGTTCAAGGAATGCTGCAGGGATAGGCCAGATTATTACAGACCAGTTAATCTAATGTCAGTGGTAGGGAAATTGTTAGAAAAAATTCTGAAGGTCAGGATTAATTAACACTTGGTAAGGCAGAGATAGATCAGGGATAATCAGCATGGCTTTGTTAGACAGAGGTCCTGTCTGACTAATTTAGTCTGGTCTTTTGAAAAGGTGCCTAAATGAAGGTAGTGCAGTTGCAGTGGTTTACATGAACTTCAGTAAGGCCTTTGACAGGATCCCACATGGAAGGCTGATCCAAAAAGGTAAGAGCCCATAGGACCCAAGGAAGAATGGCAAACTGGATCCAAAATTGGCTTACAAATAGGAGGCAAAGGTTGATAGTGGAGGAATGTTTTTGTGATCGGAAGCCTGTGACCAGCAGTGTATCATAGGGATTGGTGTTAGGACACTTTGTGTTTGTTATGTACATTAACAACTTGGACATGAATATAGAAGGCATAATTAGTAAGTTTGCACATGGCATGAAAATTAAGAGTGTTGTTGATAGGGAGGAGGATGGTCTCAGGCTACAGTCTGATGTTGATCAGCTGGTGAATTGGACAGAGCAATGGCAGATGGAATTTAATTCCATTAAGTGCGAGGCAGTGCATTTTGGGAGGAAAAATAAGGGAAGGTTTACACAACAAATGGTCGGTCCCTAAGGAGTACTGAGGAACAAAGGGACCTTGGTGTTTAAGTCCATAAATCCCTCACGGTGTCAGGGTGATGAAGAAGGCACACAGGATACTGGCTTTCTGGGGTGTAGAATATTGAAGCAAACAAGTCTTGTTACAATTTTACAAAGCTTTGGTTAGGCCACAGATGGAATAGTGTGTGTAGTACTGGTCACTACACTATTAGAAAGACATGATTGTACTGAAGAGGGTGCAGAGGAGAAACACCAGGATGTTGCCTGGGATGAAAAGTCTCAGTTATGAGGAGAGACTGGATAGGCTGGGTTTGTTTTCACTGGAGCAGAGGATGCCAGATTTAGCGTGGTGGTGGAGGGTCTGATTGAGGTATATGCAATTCTGAGAGTCATAGAGAGAGTAGATCATGAGAATCTCTTCCCGTGGCAGACATTTCTAAGACTGAATGGCGTGAGTTTAAAGTGAGGAGTAAGTCTTTAGAGCAGATCTGAGAAAAACCATTTTCATGCAGAGGGTGGTAGAAATATGGAAGGTACTGCCTGAGAGGGTCGTGGAGGCAGGTACTCAACATTTAAGAAGCATCAGTAGCCCAGGGCATAGTGGGCTATGGGCAAAGTGCATGTAAATGGGATTAGTGTAGTCTGGTGTTTGCTGGTCAGCATAGACATGGTGGGCTGAAGGGCCTGTTTCTTGGCTGTATACCTCTGACTCTCTCAGTAGACCATTCAGCACCTTCAGTCTGCTGCACCATTCAACTACATTATAGCTGATCTTCTACCTCAGCACCATTTTTCTGTATTGTTTCCCTTTTCCCTGATTTTAGCATTTAAAACTTTCTCAGTCTCTGACTTTGACAAACTCAGTGATTAATTTTCCATTGTTCTGTGAGGTAGAAAATTCCAAAGATTCACTAGCCTCTGAGACATGGAATTCCAGCTTATCTCAGTCTTAAATAGATTATCTTTTATTCTGTCACAGCCCTTTTATAGTTTGCAAAGTAACCATGCTCACAAATTCTCTTTTGTCTTCCTTTTTGTATTTTACAGCCTGGTAGATGTAATTTGGAAGAACATCCCTTCAGAGGTGCTCTGTGCAGTTCTCAAAATGCGAAGGTGGTCCCATACAAAGACGTTATACAGCAGCTACCCAAGTCTATTACTGGCAGGTACTGGGATGATAACCACAAAGCCCCATATTATGCCTACAAGGTAAGGTTGACAAACTTCAGGAAAAAAAAACATGCAGTTGTGCAAAGATTGGTGGCAAGTCAGAAGATAGTACAAATATTTAAAAAAAGCAAAAAATAATTAAAAGACTAATAAGGAAGTAAAATGAGAATATGAGGGAAAACATGGCTAGAAATATAGGAGCAGGTGGTGAGATCTTCTGTTGATATTTCAGAAAGAAAGGGAAAGGGAGTGTTGGTCCAGGAGAACACATGTATGGGCAAATGTATAGAGGATTGGCTGACTGGTAGAAGGTGAAGGGACAGGTACTGTTGAGGAGACAGAGAGCCTGCAGAAGGACTTGGACAGGCTAGGAGAGTGGGCAAAGAAGTGGCAGATGGAATACAATATGGGAAAGTGTGAGGTTGTGCACTTTGGTAGGAAGAAGAGAGGTGTAGACTATTTTCTAAATGGAGAAAGACTTTGGAAATTTAAAGGACTTGGGAGTCGTAGTTCAAGTTTCTCTTAGAGTTAATATGCAGGTCCAGTTAATTTCAGCATTAATTTCAAGAGGGCTAGAATACAAGAGTCAAGATGTACTGCTGAGGCTGTTTAAGGCTGTGGTCAGACTGCATTTGATAGTGAGCTGTTTTGGGCATCGTATCTAAGGACAGATGTGCTGACATTGGAGGGGGCCCAGAGGAAGTTTAGAAGAATGATGCTGGGGATGAATGGAGGGCTGTGACTAGTGACGTTCCTCAGGGATCAGTGTTGGGACCTGATTTGGAAGAAAATGTAACTGGTTTGATTAGTAAGTTTGCGGATGACACAAAGGTTAGTGGAATTGCGGATAGCGATAAGGACCATCAGAGGATAGAGCAAGATATAGATCGGTTGGTGACTTAGGCAGAGAGATGGCAGATGGACTTTAATCTGGAAAAATGTGAAGTAATGCATTTCGGAAGGTCTAATCCAGATGGAAAATATACAGTAAATGACAGAACCCTTAACAGTACTGATCGGCAGAGGAATCTGGGCGTACAGGTACACAGGTCACTGAAAGTGGCAACGCAGGTAGAGAAGGTAGTCAACAAGGCATATGGCATGCTTGCCTTCATCGGCCGGGGCACTGAGTTTAAACATTGGCAAGTAATATTGCAGTTTTGTAGAACCTTAGTTCGGCCTTAGTGGAATATTAGTGGAATTTGGAATATTGTGTTCAATTTTGATCGCCACACTACCAGAAGGATGTGGTGGCTTTGGAGAGGGTACAGAAAAGATTTACCAGGATGTTGCCTGGTATGGAGGGCATTAGCTATGAGGAGAGGTTAGAGAAACTTGAAACAAAAACAAAGTTGCTGGAAAAGCCCAGCAGGTCTGGCAGCATCTGTGAAGGGAAAGATAGAGTTAACGTTGCGGGTCCGGTAACCCTTCCTCAGAACTGTTCTGAGGAAAGGTCACCAGACCCGAAATGTTAACTCTGTATTTTCCTTCACAGATGCTGCTAGACCTGCTGGGCTTTTCCAGCAACTTTGTTTTTGTACCTAATTTACAGCATCTGCAGTTCTTTCGGTTTTTATTCAGAGAAACTTGGGTTGTTCTCTCTGGAACAATGGAAGTTGAGGGACAACCTGATAGAGGTCTAGAAGATTATGAAGGGCATGGACAGAGTGGACAGTAAGATGCTTTTTCCCCAGGGTGGAAGAGTTAGTTACTAGGGAGCATAGGTTTAAGATGCGAGGGGCAAGGAATAAAGGTGATGTACGAGGCAAGTTTTTTACATAGAGGGTGGTGGGTGCCTGGAACTTGCTGCTGGGGAAGGTTGTGGAAGCAGATACTTTTAAAGGGCATCTTGATAAATATATGAATAGGATGGGAATAGAGGGATACGGTCCCCAGAAGGGTAGGGGGTTTTAGTTGTGACAGGCAGCATGTCGGTACAGGCCTGGAGGGCCGAAGGGCCTGTTCCTGTCCTGTAATTTTCTTTATTCTTTGTTCTTTATGAAGGGTTTGTCATATGAGGAATGGTTGAGGACTCCGGGTCTGTACTGGAGGCAGTTTAGAAGGTTGAGGGGGATCTGACTGAACTTACAGAATACTGAGGGGCATGTGGACTGGAGAAGATATTTCCACTAGTAGGAGAGACTTGGACCCGAGAACATAGCCTCAGAGTGAAGGGTTGATCCTTTAGAACTGAGATGAAGAGGAATTTCTTCAGCCAGAGGATGGTGACTCTGTGAAACTCATTGTTGCAAAGTCATTGAGTGTATTTAAAACAGAGATAGATAGGTTCCTGATTAGTAAGGGATTCAAGGATTATGGGGACTAGGCAGGAGAATGGGGTTAAGAAACATTACAGTCATAATTGAATTGCGGAGCAGACTGGATGGGCTGAATGGCCTAATTCTGACTCTATATCTTATGGTCTTACAGGAATAAGGAGATGGCAAATGAATCAAACAAATATTTTGTATTAGTTTTCACTGTAGTGGTTACAAGTAACATCCCAGAAATAGCTATAAATCAGGAAATCAGAAGAGAGGGAGAAAAAGTGCAGATGTGCCAAGTAAATTATTGGAACTGCAGGCTGATAAGGACCCAGGTCTCTGAGGGACTTCATCCTAGGGTCTTGAAAGGAGTGAAAGTTGATGTATTGGTTTTGATTTTCCAAAATTCCCCTGATTTGAGGAAACAACAGAAGGGTCTAGGCCCAAAACGTCAGCCTTTCTGCTCCTATGATGCTGCTTGGCCTGCTGTGTTCATCCACCTCTGCACCTTGTTGTCTCAGATTCTCCAGCATCTGCAGTTCCTACTATCTCTAGTTCAGTTAAATTAACATTTGTCACAGTGAAGATGTTAGAAGCTGTTGTTAACTACATTATAGCAAGGCACTAAGAGAAGTTAAAGGTAATCATACAGTGTAATTGTGTTCTTTGAAAGGGGAACTATTAGATGTAGAGTATCAAGATTTCCGGAAGGCATATAATAAGATGCAATACCACAGGTAATTGCAGAAAGAAAGAGGTTAAGGTGTAGGGAGTCACAAATTGGCATGGACAAAAGGTTGAGAGCTAGTAGAGAACAGACAGTGGGCATAAATGAACCAGTTTCTGCTTGGCCTTAGTGCTAGGACCTCAACTTATTGCAAATTAAATAAATGACTTGGATGAAGGAGACAAACGCCAGATTTGCTGATGATACAATAATTATAGGAAAGTAAATTGTGAAAAGAATGTATGGAAACCATTAAGAGTCACAGTTAGTTTAAGTGAATGGGCAAAGGTCTGGCAAATGGAGTTTAATATGGGAAAATGTGAAATTGTCCATTTTAGTAGAAAGAGTAAAAAAGCTCATTATCAAAGTGATAAGAAGTTGCAGAGCTCTGAGAAGCAGAATGACCTGTCTGTCCCAGTGCAGAAATTGTAAAAGGTTAGTATGCTGTTCTGCAAATAATCAGGAAAGCTAATGGATTGTTACAGTTTATTGTGAGGGGAATCTAATACAGAATTGGGAGGTTATGCTTCATTTACACAAAGCATTGGTGATATCATATCCGGAGTACTTGGAATAGTATTGGTCCCCTTATTTAAGGAAATATCTAAATACTTTGGAGGCAGTTCACAGAAAGGTTACTAAATTACTATCTGGATTGGATGGGTTATGCTTAAGCTTGTACCCACCTAGGGAATTCAGAAGGGTTGGAGGGGACTTGATTGAAACATAAGGTGTCTTGACAGAGTGCATATGGGTAGGACGTTGACTCATGGGAGAACCTAAAACCAGGGGACTCTGTTTAAAAATAAGTGATCATACGTTTAAGATAAAAATTAGGAGAATGTTCTTCTCACAAATGATCATGACTTTTTGGAACCCTCTTCCTCGAAAGGTGAAGGTTTTTGAGCCAGATATCGATCCTTGATAAGAAAGGGAGTGAAAAGTTATCAGGGATTAGTGGGAATGTTGGATTATCAGATCAGCCAAGACTTTGTTTAATGGCAGACCAGGTTTGAGGGGCTGAGTGGCCTAATCCTCTTAGTTTTATGTTGATATATTCATATCAGTCAAAGCACAGTAGACACTGGACATTGTAATATTCTTTGTAAAATGCGACCATTTCACTGTTTCACATTTCACTGTTTTCGGTACACATAGTTCAACAGTGTTAAGAACATTCAATTTGTACAGTAGAATGTGTATATTTGGAAATTTGATTAGAAAATGGGAGTTGATAAGCAAAGCAACAAAACATGGTACACACTTATTTGAATAAAAAGTGTATAAGCAGTTGCAAATATTGTTTTAGAGTGATTTTAAAATGTTTTCTTTTCAAACTCTATATCATTGGCAATAAAGTAATCTTATTAACAGAGAGTACAAAGTTAAAATCACCACAGTCTTACCAGACTATAGAGTTTCTCTTGCATTAGACAAAGTGAAACAACTGGTGGTGGTTAAATCTGAGGGTCAGCATGCCCCAGGTGAAGGGAGAGATTGAGAAGGAGAAGTCTTCATGGGAGCTTCAGCCAGTACGTGAATTGAACCCACGCTGTTGGCATCACTCTGCATCTCAAACCAGCTGTCCAACCCACAACTCAGAATGTCACTTCAGGCTAACATTCTTGGTCTTTAAACATGTGCCTTGCATTCATAAACTGCATAACATCTAGGTGAATTTAATGAATTTGCTGTGATATATAGTGAACTGGAAATTGCTTTCAACCCTGCTCCATTAAAATAACTTAGGAAATGAAGTATTTAAAAAATTCCTTTCAGATGTGTAGTTAAGTGGCAAAAAAACAATTTTGCTTATCTTCCCAAAAGATTTGCTTGGCTGCTTTCCAAAGTTATTTGAGTTTCTGTATTCAGCAGGTAGATCACCAGTCAATTAAACTGCTGATTACATTTTGGAAAAAAACTTATGGGTTCCATTCAAAATTTGCAAAACACCCTTTTTAATGCACATTGTTTTAAATCACTATCTTCCACTACATCATACATTCTATCAATCTAAATTTAAATTGTCAACATGAGATGTGAAGTTATCTACTTTTGAAGAAAAAATAAAAACAATTACTTTTTGACTGGTAAGAGACTAGGAAATGTTTACTTTCAGAAAGAACCTGGTGCACTTGTAAGTCAATCATAAAAAATTAGTAGATAAGGTAAAGCAGTCAATTAGGAAGAAAAGTTCTACACTACTTTTTCATATTTTGAAATTCATATATAAAGAATTGTTAAGATCATTGCATAGAGCATTGGTAACGGCAATACAGTTACTAAGAGATTTCAATATCAGAGTAAGCAATCCTTCCCACAATTTTATAGGGCACTGGGGAGGCTGTGCTTAAATTTCTCTGCACAGTTTTCATCTGCTTCCCTTATGCCTGCTGTAGTTACTTGACAGGGAATTTTGACGAATGAGAAATGATTCAATTTAAACCTTTAAATTCTTGGCAGCTAGACAGGTAAGATTCTGAGAAAACACTGCCATTGGCAAAGGAATGTAGAACAACAAACAAGGGTAGGGCTTATTAAAATTAATGGTAGGGCCTTGGGTAGTGTTGTAGAACAGAGAGACCGAAGGATGCTGGTTCATAATTCTTTAAAGTTTACATCACATACTGACAGAATGGTTAACAAGGCTTTTGGCATACTTGCCTTCATTGCTCAGTCCTTTGAGTATAGGAGTTGGGACTTTATGTTAAGGTTGTACAGGTCATTGGTGAGGCCTCTTCTGGAATACTGTGTCCAGTTCTGGTCACCCTGTTATTGGAAGGATATTATCAAGCTGGAGAGGGTTCAGAGGAAATTTACCAGGATGTTGCCTGGTATGGAAGATTTGAATTATAAGGAAAGGCTGGATAGGCTAGGACTTTTTTCACTGGGGTGTAGGAGGTTGAGAGGTGACCTAATAGAAGTTTATAAAATAATGAGAGATATAGATAGAATTGATGGTAGTTGTCATTGCCTTAAGATAGGGAATTTCAAGACTAAGGGGACACATTTTTAAGGTGAGAGGAGAGAGATTTAAAAAAGACATAAGAGGCAAATGTTTTGCACAGAGGGTGGTTCATGTGTGGAATGAACTTCCTGATGAAGTAGTGGATGCAGATGCAATTACAACATTTAAAAGACATTTGGATGGATATTTGAATAGGAAATGTTTGGAGGTTTATGGGCCGGGGCAGGCAGGTAGGATTAGTTTAGTTTGGGATTATGTTCGGCATGGACTGGTTGGACTGAAGGGTCTGTTTCCATGCTGTATGACTCTATGACTCTATAACACAGGACACAATATTGAATAAAGTCTGGGCTTTGTAGGAATGAGTTGAGGAGAAATTTCTCCAATCAAAAGGCTGTGAATCATTTGAATTCTCTTCTTCAAGAGCTAAACGTTTTCAATTGTTGAATACATTTAAGACAGAGTCCAATAGATTATTGGGAGTCAAGGTAATTGATGGAAATGGGGATAGTGTCGGAAGGTGGATCTGAGGTTAAAGGTCAAGCACAGTCTACTTAAATAGCAAAGTAAGTTCACAGGGCCAAGTGATCTTCTCCAGCTCCTATTTCATACTTTCCTGTTCACTTTCAAAGTTTGATTGGTTAAACTGCAAAACAATCAACTCGATGAAACTTTGTGACTTTACAAGGGAAATCTCCATCCTACAGTTATGTTCTTGAATCAATAATCCAGAGGATATGAACTCAAATTCCACCTAAACCTGTCTTTTAATGCAGGTAATGTATGTTAGATGGTACTGTTTAAGATGTTCAGCATTGTCTCTAGAGCTATATATTGACCTAAAAGCACCTCCCATCTGGGTAACTCTCTTTGGCTTTTATGGCAGGAAGATGATAAGTACCATGAGGTTTGGTATGATGACCCAGAGAGCATTTCACTAAAATCATCTATCTTGAAGAAACTAAAACTCCGTGGCATCAGTGTGTCATCAGGAAATAATCTAAACTACAGTACGAATCCATTAGCAGCAATGCAAACTGAAGAAATGTGGAATGCTCTCTGCCCGTTTTGAGGAAAAGGACAAGTTTGATTGTGTTAGTATTCACATGAACAGATTAGTTTTGCTTGTTAATGCAGCAGAGTGTAAGCTAGTTTCCAAAATAGACCATTTACCCAAAATATTTCTGTAATAATGAACTTCTGGAATGGAAAGCAAATCTACTGATTTGATGTGCAAAACAAGGTCTGGTCACTTCAAGCAACATATTAAATTGTTTACATGAGCTCAAAAATCTCAATCAGCTATTTCAATGCTTTATAACATAACCAGGCAAGACCTAGAATCCCAAGAACAATTCTGTTTTCCTGTTGGGTAATAATTGAATCTGATAGACACATGTATGTTCTTACTTTAATGCATGTTTAATTCTTAATTGTTTTCAAGAAGGACATAGATATATTTCTTAGGGCTAGAGGAATCAAAGAGTATGGGGTGAAAGTGGGAACAGGGGACTGAGTTAAATAATCAGCCGTGATCATATTGAATGGCAGAACAGGCTCAAAGGGCGAAATGGCCTATCCTTTCTCTTATATTCTATGTTTCTAATTCATATTTTACCTAATTTTGATTTGCATTATCACTTCAGCTATTAGCAATCTCCTCCATTTCAGTCTGTGAAGAGTTCAGTGAGTAGTGCTTTCTTTTTGCTGGTTGTCTTTTAAAGTAAGAGTATTAAGCACTGGAACAATTTGATGTTTAAATTCTGAGCCACTGAACAATTGTGTACTCCTAAAAAGAAATTTGTCCACGTCCATGACTATGTATTATTTTACAAAGTAAAAATAAAAGGCTGATTTCAATATAACTGTTTGATTGTGGTGAACGAGGAAAGTGAAGTTTGGGGAAACATAAAGCAAGTTGGAATAGAAGTCCCATGTGTTAAACTTATGGAACATGTTGGCATTAATTAATCACCTTCCCTCCCCCCTCAGCATTCTGTGCTTCTAAGAAAACAACCCGAGCTTATCCAGCTTTTCTTCAAAGCTGAACTGCTCCATCCTGGGCAACATCCTGGTGAATCTCCTCCGTAGCCCCTCCAGTGAAATCACATCTTTCTTACAGTATGGTGACCAGAATTGCAAAACCAAACCTGGATTCCGCAAATTAACAAATAAAGCCGTTGAATGACTAATAACTGCGTGGTTTATATCAACAACTTGGTTTCATTCAGTCAAACTTGGGGAAACATTCACAACACTTGACTGGAGTACAAAGAGGTAATTTGGTTATAAAACTGGACTAAAAGAAAGAACTGCGGATGTTGGAAATCTGAGACAAAAACGGAAACTGCTGGACTGTCTCAGCAGGTCTAACAAAATAGACCCATTCTAAACAAGTGTCACTGGACTTGAAATGTTGACCCTGCTTTCTCTCCACAGGTGCTACCTGACCTGCTGAGTTTCTGCAGCAATTTCTTTTTTTGTGTTAGTGAAACATCTGGTTATGTGTGAACTTGCCAAAGCAAAAGTGACTTATTTGGGCTACACTGTAGGACAAGGTCAACTAACACCCAATATAGACAATTAACCTAACATATTTCTGTAATGATTGAGCTTCTGTGAATGGAAAGAAAATGTACTGATTTGATGTGCAAAACAAAATCTGGTCACTTCAATTTCAGATTGTCCAGGACAAAAAGTGAAATTATTGGATATGTTGGCAGGAGTGGATTTCATCAGAAGTTTATATTAAGCTTGATCATTATCCTGGCTCCTTTGACAAATTTATTACAGAAAGGCAAAAAAGTTGAAGAGACTTGGGAATGTCACAGTGCCTTTTACAACTGGGAAACTATGCTGATGATCTCACTGATTTCATCAACTCTGAATTGCAGGGAGTCATTCAAACTGACTGTTGATGCAAGTGACAGTTTTAGGCATTGGTGCAGCTCTGCTTCAATATAGAACAGTACAGCACAGGAACAGGTCTTTGGCCCACCATGTCTGTGCCGATCATGATGCCATTCTAAACCAATCATATCTGCCTGCACATGATCCATATCCCTCTATTCTCAGCCAGTCATGCATCTGTCTAAATGCCTCTTAAACGTTGCTATTGTATCTGTTTCTACCACCTTTCCTGGCAGGATTCCAGGCACCTACCACTCTCTGTGTGAAAAACTTTCCTTGCACATCTCCTTTTAACTTTACCCTTTTCAACTTAATCCTGTACCCCCTAGTGTTTAACATTTCCACCCTGGGTAAAAAACTCTGACTATCCACGCCTCATAATTTTATATATTTCTATCAGGGCACTTCTCAGCCTGTGCCACTCTAGTAAAAACAATCCAAGTTTTCCAACCTCTCTTTATACCTAATACACTCCAAACCAGGCAACATCCTGGAAAACCTCTGTGGCACTGACTCCAAAGCTCCACATCCTTCCTATAATGTGGCGACTAGAACTGCACACAATACTCCAAACAACAACAACAACAACAAAAACAAAGTTGCTGGAAAAGCTCAGCAGGTCTGGCAGCATCTGTGGAGGAGAAAACAGAGTTAACGTTTCGGGTCCG
>NC_063341.1:76867285-76884992 GCF_021869965.1 Rhincodon typus
AGAAGGGTCTAGGCCCGAAACGTCAGCTTTCCTGCTCCTCTGATGCTGCTTGGCCTGCTGTGTGCATCCAGCTCTACACCTTGTTATCTCTATTGAAGAAAGACTACGACAGGTTTAAATAACAGTAAATAAGTATGAAGTGTAAAGCTCTTCTCATTAGTTGACAGTACAAGACTAAGAGATAAAGAGACATGGAGCTTCTACTGTGTTAATTTCAGTTTCATGAGCCATCCATAATGGGAGTGCTTCAAAAAATCACATAATTTATACCCTATATAAGTTGTGAGATAAGATTAACTTTCTGTTGCTGTTTATTCTTAGGTCTCACTTAGTGTCCCTTGGACTCCAAACTGTCCAAATGGAAATTGCTTTGATTACGTATCAATGGCAAAGTCCTGTGACTTTCTATATGTGAAGGCCTATGACATGCAACTTGAAATGTGGGATGAGTGTTTTGCAAAAGCAAATGCTCCCTATCACCAAACATTATCAGGTATGAACAGTGTTGAATAATTGATTGATTTATTGTTGTCACATGTACCAAGACACAGTGAAAAGTGTTGTTTTGTGTGTGAGACAGGCAGATTATACCTTAGAAAGGGCATCAGGATAACAGAACAGAGTGCAGAATACAGTGTTACAGCTGCAGAGAAGGTGCAGAGAGAGAAAGATCAGAATTAACATGAACAAAAGTCTGATAACAGCGGGGAAGAAGCTGTTCCTGAATCTATTCATACATGTATTCAAACTTATTTCTGCATGATGGAAGAGGGCGGGAGGCATCGTTGATTATGTTGATTACTTTCAGCAGGCAACAGGAAGTACTCAGTTCTGATACAACGTGATAGTTCCGTTCTCATGTGATCTTGCATTGTTAGAAAATCGTGTAATAGTCGTGCCATTTAAACTAATTGGGCCAGAATTGCGTTATAGCCAATACCGGTAAGAAAAGTTTGCGTTTTACAAATAGAGGTCTAAATTATTCAATCACATTAAAGCCAATTCACTTTGAAGAAACACGCATTACATCAGAACCGACTGTATAGACGGTGTCAACGGATGGAAGGCTGGGTTGGCATGATGGACTGGGCTGCATTCACGACTGTCTGTGATTTCTTGCAGTCTTGGGAAAAACACTTACTATAGCATGCTGTGATGCATCCAGATAAGATGCTTTCTACTGTGCCGCTATAAAATTGATCAGAGTCCTTGTGGACATACCGAATTTCCTTAGCGTCCTGTGAAAGTAGAGATGTGTTTTTTTGACTATTGCATCGAAATAGTGAACCAGGACAGATGGCTGGTGATTGACACTCTTGATCATCTCCACCTCAGCACCATTGACAGAAATCACACAACACCAGGTTATAGTACCTGATGTTGTGTGATTTCTGACCTTGTCCAACTCAGTCCAACACCAGCACTTCCGCATCATCAGCACCATTGATACGGACAGGGGTGTGTGAAAAACACATCTGCTTCCTGAAGTCAATGACCAGCTCCTTCATTTTGCTGACGTTGATGGAGAGATTGTTGTCTTTACATCATGCTGCTATGCACTCAATCTCCTTCCTGATTTTTGTCTCATTGTTGTTTAAGCTCCAACGGTGATGTCATCAGAAAACTTGTAAATGGAGTTGAGGCAGAATTCAGCCATGCAGTTGTGAGTGTACAAGAAGTATAGTAGAGGACTGAGTACACAGCATTGCGGGGTACCAGTGTTGAGGCTTAAGGTGGAGTAGGTGTTGTCGCCTATTCTTACTGAACTATGCTATTCTGGTGAATGGTGTGCCTGTTCCAAAAATCGATGCTAACCTAAGACCATTATATTTTTTTTCCCCATTTAGGTCTGTCTAATTATATCAAGCTGGGTGTTGATCCCAAAAAGCTCATACTTGGACTCCCATGGTATGGTTATGACTATCCTTGTGAGCATTTCTATGAGGTAAGGAGAAATGGTTTGTTTTCATTAGAACGTAGGGTAGTACAATATAGGAACAGGCCCTTTGGCAACCATGTTTGTACCAACCATGTTTGTACCAACCATGATGCCATTCCAAACTAATCCCATCTGCCTGCATAGGGTCTGTATCCTTCTATTTTCTGGCTGTTCGTGTAGCTGTTTAAATGCTTCTTACATTTTGCCATCGTCTTTGCTTCTAACAACTTCCCTGGAAGCACATTCCAGGCACCTACCATCCTCTGTGTAAAAAACTTGCCTCACACATCTCCTTTAAACTTTCCCCCCTCACCTAAACCTGTACTCTCTCTTATTTGACA
This sequence comes from Rhincodon typus, assembly GCF_021869965.1. Taxonomy (NCBI): domain Eukaryota; kingdom Metazoa; phylum Chordata; class Chondrichthyes; order Orectolobiformes; family Rhincodontidae; genus Rhincodon; species Rhincodon typus. The sequence goes on from NC_063341.1 coordinate 76,869,566, forward strand.
TTTCCACCTTGGGAAAGTTACTCTGACGATCAATCCTATCCATGCCTCTGATCAGTTTAAATGGAGTCTTAGAGCTGTACTGCACAGAAACAGATCCTTTGGTCCAACTCATCCATGCTGAGCAAATGTCCTAAATTAATCTAGTCCCATTTGCCAGAAGTTGGCCCATATCCCTCTAAAACTTTTCTACACAGTTACTCGTACAGATGTCTTATAAATGTTGTAATTGTACCCACTTCCGCCACCTCATCTGGCAGCTCGTGTCATATACACACAACCCTCAGTGTGAAAAAGTTGCCCCTCAGGTCCCTTTTAAATCTTGCCCCTCTCACCTTAAACCTATGTCCTCTAGTTTTGGATTCCCTTATCCTGGGTAAAAGACCTTGGCTATGCACCCTTTACATGCCCCTCATGATTTTGTAAACTCCTATAAGGTCACCCCTCAGCCTCTGACCCTCCAGAGAAAATAGCCCCAGCCTATGCAGCCTCTATTTATTGCTTAAACCTTCCAAACCTGGCAACATCCTTGTAAATCTTTTTTGCACCCTTTCAAGTTTAACAACATGTTTCCTACAGCAGGGAGACCAAAATTGAACACAGTCTTTCAAAAGTGGCCCAACCAATGTCCTGTACATGTCCGTAACATGACATCCCAATTCTTATATTCAGTGCACTGACCAATAAAGGCAAGTGTACCAAACACCTTCTTTACTCCCCTGCCTACCTGTGAATCCACTTTCAAGGATCTATGAACCTGCACCCGGAGATCTTTGTTCGACAGCACTCTCTAGAGCCCTACCATTAAGTGTCTAAGTCCTGCCCTGATTTGACTTACCAAAATGCAACACCTCACATTTATCTAAATTACATTCCGTCTGCCACTCCTCGGCTCATTGGCCCATATGATCAAGATCCCATTATACTCTGAGATAACCTTCTTCACTGTCCACTACATTATCATCTGCAAAAGTATTAACCATTCCTCCTATATTCATATACAAATCATTTATATAAATGACAAAAAACGGTGAACCCAGCATTGATCCTCGTGGCACACCACTGGTCACACAGTTCCGGTCTGAAAACAACCCTCCACCACCACCTTCTGTCATCTCCCTTCAAGCCAATTTTGTGTCCAAATGGCTAGCTCTCCCTGGATCCTATGTGATCTAACCTTGCTAACCAGTCTACCATGCGGAACCCTGTCGAACGCCTTGCTGAATTCCATATAGACAATGTCCACCTGTCTGCCTTCATCAATCTTCTTTGTTACTTCTTCAAAAAACTCAATCAAGTTAGTGAGACATGATTTCCCATGCACAAAACCATGTTGACCATCCCTAATCAGTCCTTGCTTTTCTAAAGGCATGTAAAGGCTGTCCCTCAGAATCCCCTCTGACAACTTACCCACCACTGACATACAGCTCACTGATCTATAGTTCTATGGCTTTTACTTAGCACCTTTTTTAAATAGTGGCTGCACATTAGCCACCTTCCAGTCTTCCAGCACCTCACTCCTGGCCATTGATGATACAGTTATCTCAGCAAAGGGACCAGCAATCACTACCTTAGCTTCCCACAAAGTTCTGGGATACATCTGATCAGGTCCTGCGGATTTATCCACCTTTATGCATTTTAAGACATCCAGCACCTCCTCCTCTGAAATATGGATACTTTTTCAAGATATCATTATTTATTACTCCATGTTGTCTAGCTTCCATATCCTTCTTCACAGTAAGTACTGATGCAAAATATTCATTTAGTATGTTACCCATCTCCTGTGGTTCCACACATAGATAGCCTTGTTGATTTTTAATGGGCCCTATTCTCTCCTTAGTCATTCTTTTGCCCTTAATGTATTTGTAGAATCCCTTCGGATTCTCCTGAACCCTAATTGACAAAGCCATCTCACGTCCCTTTTTTACCCTCCTGATTTCCCTCTTAAGTATACTCTTAGTGCCGTTATACTCCTCAAGGAATTCACTCAATCCCAATTGGCTAAACCTTTTTCTTGACCTGACCCTCAACTTCTCTAGCCATCCAGCATTCACTGCACCTCTTCAGCCTTGCCCTTCACAGTAACAGGAAAATACTGCCTCTGGACTCTCAATATCTCAATTTTGAAGGCCTCCCACTTTCCAACTGCCCTTTACCTACAAATAGCCTCTCCCAATCAGTTTTTGAAAGTTCTTTCTAATACCATTAAAATTGGCCTTACTTCAATTTAGAACATTGACTTTTAGGTCAGGTCTATCCTTTTCCATAACTATTTTAAAACTAATAGAATTATGAACATTGGCCCCAAAGTGCTCCCCCATTGACACCTTATTTCCCTCAACAAGGTTAGGTTTTGATTCTTCTCTAGTAGGTTCATTCACATACTAAATAACAAAATGTACTTCTATACACTTCTATTAGGTCGCCCTCAGCCTCCGATGCTCTAGTGAAAGCAATCTAAGTTTGTCTAACCTCCGTTTATAGCCAATACACTCCAATCCAGGCAACATCCTGATAACCTCTTCTGCACTCTGTCCAAAGCTTCCACATCCTTCCTACAGCAACTTAAACTACACACAGTACTCCAAATGTGGCCTAACTAAAGTTTTATAGAGCTGCAACATGACTTGCCAACTTTTACACTCAGTGCCCTGACCAATGAAGGCAAGCATGTCGTATGCCTTCTTTACCACCTTATCCACTTGTGCTGCCACTTTCAGGGAGCTATAGACAAGATCCCTCAGTATATCTATACTCCCACAGGTTCTGCTATTTATCTTATTCTTTCGTCTTGCATTTGATCTTCCAAAATGCATCACCTCACAGTTGGCCATATTTAACTCTATGTGCCATTTCTTTGCCCAACTTTTCAACACATCTATGTCCTGATGTATCGTATAAAACCTTCCTCACATTCCATATTTCCACCAATTTTTGTGTCATCTGCAAACTTACTGATCAGACCACCTACATTTTCATCCAAATCATTTATATATGTTACGAACAACAAAGGCCCCAATACTGTCCCTTCTGGAATACCACTAGTCTCAGACCTCCAGTCAGGAAAGAAACAGCCTTCTGCAACTACCCTCTGCTTCCTATGACCAAGCCAATCTTGTATCCAACTTTCCAACCCACTATGGATTCCATATGAATTAATCTTCAGGACCACCCTACCGTGATGGACCTTGTCAAATTCTTCAGTAAAGTCCATGTAGACAACATCATTTGCCCTATCCTTATCAATCATCTTCAACACTTCCTCAAAAAAGTCAATCAAACTTGTGAATCAAGACCTCCTACACATAAAACCATCTATCTGACAATCCCTGATAGGGCCCAGCATGATGTTCTTGTCCCAGAATGGCAGTCTCGTCCCAGCTGCGTCTTCAGGGGATTTTATTGTTCCTCAATGAATTGCTAAGCCCAGAAGTGGTTAACTGATCTGTCATGAACTTTTCTTAATTTGAATTTTTTCTTATTATTATGTATGACTCCTGTCATTGATGTAGACACTGTGTTGGTGAGACTTATAAAACTTTTCATTGTATAATTCATATAAATATACACATGACAATAAATTTTTATTCTATTCTGTTTCCTCGTCTTCTTTTGCTCCTGCAAGGTTTAATCATTTTGAAATGCTATTAGTGCCATCTACAGTGACTGACTTCCACAGTAAACAAAAAGGAAAATAATACTTATAGCCTACCAAGCAAGGTTACACTGTAGGAGCTGACTTGTCCAGGATTACCATCAGCGGCGAACACAGCAATATTTTCCATTTGTTCCTCTTAATATACTTAGTACATCTTGAAAATTTCGGTTGACGCTTTGTTACTAATTGTCGTTTGTAGCTTGTAATCTTGGGGATCAAGCAGTTAATTGGCTCATCCCTTTCATATTTTACAGCCTGGAAGATGCAAATTGAAAAAGTTTACTTCTAAAGGTGCTCCGTGCAGTTCTCAAATTGCAAACCAGGTTGAGTACAAACAGATCATGCAGATGTTGCCCAGATCAATCACTGGCAGGTATTGGGATGATAACTACAAATCCCCGTATTTTGTTTACAAGGTAAGATTATCAGACAAAACACAACGGAGACTATGCACTGTAACGTTCTTTGTTGAGTGAGAACACAGCAGTGTTTCATGATTCAGTAACAAAATCAGAAATTGCTTGGAAAACTGAGCAGGAAGATTCTTTCCAATAAGGGTCACTGGAACCAAAACGTTAACTCTGCTTTCTCTCCACAGATGCTGCTAGACCTGCTGAGTTTTCCCAGCAAATTCTGATTTTATTTCTGATGTCCAGCACCCACAGTTCTTTGGTTTTTTGTTTCATAATTCAGTATTTGCTGTGCACAGAGTTTAGAAAATTTCAGAATACCCAATTTGTGCAGTTGAAAATGTGTGCAATTAGAGAATTGACAAGAAATTGGGAGCCAGCAGTAAAACTACCGCATTTTGTGAAATATTTTACATAAGCTACAGGTGAGTACTTTGAGTACAATACTTTTAGAGCCTGAACGCAACTTTCCATGTCCTTTCCCACCTCCACACCTCAGCCCATCATCACATGAGCTGCTTTCAGCACAGCCAACCCATTTTCTCTTCTTGATGGTCCCCATTATCAGCTTCACTTTCTCTCCAGCTTACTACTTCCAACCCTTTGTCTGATTATCTGTTCTTCTCTACCTCTAGGTGTCTATCTCCACCTATCCATTTACTCCTTTTCCACCCCCTCCACTCTCCACTTCCTGTCTTCAGCATATATATCCATAGCACCTTTTCCTAGCTACTATCTGTTCTGAAGACTGCTGAGTTTCTCCAGAAATTTGATTTTGTTTTGAACAATCTAGCTTCTTATATTTTTGTTTGTCATATCACCTGAACTTATCATTTTAATAGAATTACAAGTTAAATGTATTTTAAAAACTGAAGCAGCTGATATTTAACATTGAGTCTGGATGTGTGCATTGGTCCAAGCTTTGTTCCTGTGTAACATAAAAACATAGATTATAGGATCAGCAGTAGGCCATTTGGCCCTTCGAACCTGACTGACCATCCAACTCAGCCCCTTATTCTGACTTTCTCCCCATGTCCTTTGATCTGTTTAGCCTTAGAATTTTATCTAACTCTTGTTGGTTCTTCTGGCAGGATAAAGATGTTTACCATGAGGTCTGGTATGATGACCCAGAGAGCCTTTCACTGAAGTCATCTATTGTGAAGAAATTAAAACTTGGTGGTGTCGGGGCCTGGTTTGGAAATAGCCTAAACTACAGTGAGAATCCGACAGCAGCAATGCAAACTGAAGACATGTGGAAAGCTCTCTGCCCGATCAGATTGAAATGGAGAACTTGAACCATTAATCTTCAGATAATGTGTATCTTTCATTTTACAAGTGAATGTAGCAAAACGTGAGCTAGCTTCCAACATTAAGAAATGAAATAAAACAATCTAGATGTAGGGAACATAATTTCACATCTAACATAAGAAGTTTTTAATTTAGAAAAGGTATCATGTGCCGGCACAGACTTGGGCAAAGGACCTATTCCTATGCTGTACTGTTCTTTGTAATCATTGAATCTTCTGTGGGATGCAAACGTACTAGTGTGTTTTGTATAACAAGGTCTGATTATGTTGGACACCTGCTTAACGTGTTTATAAATGCACCAAATCTGTCTCAGTTATCATGCCACTTTATTGCAGTGAAGATTAGAGATTCGTACAATGTAGGTGTCATGTTGGTACTTCAATTATGACTCTTCTTCAGTCAAGAGGCCCTTCTTCAGATGATGCCAGACCTACTGAGTTTCTCCAGCAATTTCTGTTTTGGTTTGGCAATTATGCTGTTCATTTTATCTGCACCTTAATTCCTAGCGGTGATTCTTCTAAATTTTGATCTGCTTCAGATTATTGTTTTGAACTCAGATCTTTTTGTTTTCTGCTTCCATGAGTACGAGATGTGAACAGACCATAAACAATGTATTTTCACTGTTTGCTATTTTAAGTACAATAAAATATATCACTAATTATGATTATTTACCATTTGTTCCTCATGATGGGTTTCCAGCTATCTGTTTCTGGAAAGCAATGTGAATTTTTGCACAAATATAATCATAGAGTCATACAGCATGGAAACAGACCCTTCAGTCCAATTCATTCATGCCAACCAGACGTCTTCATCTGACCTAGTCCCATTTGCCAGCATTTGGCCCTTACACCTCTACTTTTCATATCCCCATCCAGATGCCTTTTAGATATTGTAATTGTCCCAGCCTCCACCACTTCCTCTGGCAGCTCGTTCCATACACGCACCACCCTTTGCATGGAAAAGTAAACCCTCAGGTGCTGTTTAAATTTTTCCCCTCCCAGCTTATAACTATGCCCTCTCGTTTTGGACTTTCCCAACTCAGAAAATTTACCCTAGCCATGTTTCTCATGATTTTATAAACCTCTATAAGGTCATCCCTCAGTCTCTGAAGCTCCAGGGAATGTAGCCACAGTTTATTAAGCTTCTTCCTGTAACTCAAAACCTCCAATCCTGGCAATATCCTTGTAAATCTTTTCTGCGCCCTCTCAAGAGCTGTTGTAATCAGCTGTTGCTTTTAACCGATAAATCAGAGACTTTAAGTTGTGAACCAGTTACTCAATGCTTCCTGCAAGCAAGTGGAGGTCCCTGCAGAAGAGAGAGACTGACAAACAGCAAGTCCTGAGAAATCAAAAGGGATAATCTTCGCAAACCCTGTGGAGCACTGACTTCCCAATTTGTCTGTCATGTCTGTCTTCATTTGCATGTAGGGAAGAGTTTTATAAGGGGGAGGGGGTTACATTTTTAACCAGTAGGAGTTAGAAGTTGCCAGTTCATAGATTCTAACGTAAGAACATGAGAAATAGGAGCAGGAGTAGGCTATCTGGCCCATTCAATAGGATCATGGCTGGTCTTTTTGTGGACTCAGCTCCACTTACATGCCCACTCACCATAACTCTTAATTCCTTTACTATTCAAAAATCTATCCATCTTTGCCTTAAAAACATTCAGCGAGGTAGCTTCAGCTGCTTCACTGGGCTGGGAACTCCACAGATTCATAACCTTTTGGTGAAGGAGTTCCTCCTCAACTTAATCCTAAGTCGGCTCCCCCTTATTTTGAGGCTATGCCCCCTAGTTCTAGTTTCACCTGCTTCTATCCTATCTATCCTCTTCATAATTTTATACGTTTCCAAAAGATCCCCCCTCATTCTTCTAAATTCCAGTGAGCACAGTCCTAGTCTACTGAATCTCTCCTCATAAGGCTATCTTCTCAATTCTGGAATCAACCTTGTGAACCTCCTCTGCACCCCCTCCAGTGTCAGTACATCAAGTAAGGAGACCAAAACTGTACTCCAGGTATGGCCTCACCAGCACCCTAGACATCTGCAGCACAAACTCCCTACTTTTAAACTCCATCCCTCTAGTAATGAAGGACAATATTCCATTTGCCTTCTTAATTACCTGCTGCACCTGCAATCCAACGTTTTGTCATTCCTGCATAAGGACACCTGGATCCCTCTGCACAGCAGCATTCTGCAATTTTTCACCATTTAAATAATAGTCCATTTTATTGTTATTCCTACCAAAATGGATGACATTACGTTTACCAACATTGTATTCCATCTGCCAGTCGAGGTAAACAACTAGTTATGTATAATAAACTGTATATTAAAAACAATAAACTATTGCTTTCAAAGTGAATTGCTTGAAGAATGTTGGAATTCTGGAAATAGTTTTTTTTATTCATTCAAGATGTGTAGGTGTCATTTCCAAGGGCAGTATTTCTTAGCCATCCCTAACTACCCTGGAGAAGGTAGTGGGAGTTGCTGTCTTGAACAAGTGCAGTCCTGTACACATGCTTACAATGCCATCAAGAAAGGAATTCTAGAATTCCCTGGACATCCATGAATTCAGTGCCACTAAAGGAACAGCAATAAATTTCCAAGTCAGGATGGTGAGTGATTTGACAAATTTCCTAAACAGTGGAGTTTCATTTGCAAACATCCAATGTTCAAGACACCTTCAACGCATTGGAGGTTGCATGTTCCTTTCAGTCCCACGTTATGAATGGAATCTTATACTACTCTGAAGGAAATGGTTTGATCTTGATGATTTAATTTAATATTATCACATGTAATGAGCTACAGTGAAAATATTATTTTGTGTGCAAACCAGACAAATCATACCTTACGTAAGTACATTAGGGCAATAGAACAGAATGCAGAATATAATGTTACAACTGAATGGGTGAGAAATCTGGGAGAATTAGGTGAGAGATCCAGCAAGGCCTTTGTCAACATTAGGAGCAAGAAATCACATTTTCCGACTGAGTTCTGGGCACTGAAACTAGATTCTCACTAAAATCAAGGGTTTGCAATGAGTGCAGTAAAGACTTTTTATTCAATTCATGGAATTGTGGACGGTACTGGCTAGGCCTATGTTTATTATCCATCCCTAATTGCTTTTGAGAAGGTGGTGGTGAGCCTTACATTAGACAGTCCCTGCATACCTCCTATTGGCCAAGTGAGCCTTCTCTGGACTGCTTTCAAAGACAGACTATCTTTCCTTAGCTAAAGGATCCAAAACTGCTCACAAAATTGCAGTTTATTTTATTCATTAGAGGTAGGTGTTGCAGGACAGACCAACAGCCCATCCCTAATTGCCCAAAGGGTAGTTAAGAGTCAGCCACATTGCTGTGGGTCTGGAATCACTTGTAGGCCAGACCAGATCTTCTGCCTTCCCAACACATTATTGATCCAGATGGGTTTTATAGTCATCACTCCAGGTATTTATTGATTTCAAATTCCACTTTCTACTGTAGCAGGATTGGAACCCAGGTCCTTATAGCATTACCCAAGTCTCCTGATAAATAGTCTAGTGGTACTGTCACTAGACCATCATCTCCCCAGTTTACTGGACTGATTTACTGGGCAGCATGGTAGCTCAGTGCTTATCAGTGCTACCTCACAGTGCCAGGGACCTGGGTTCAATTCCAGCATTGGGCAACTGTGTGCATGGAGTTTGCACATTCTCCCTGTGTCTGCGAAGGTTTCCTCTGGTGCTTCAGTTTCCTCCCAGTCTAAAGATGTGTAGGTTAAGTGGATTAGCCATGGGAAATACATGGTTATAGGGTAGGGAGGTGAGTCTGTGTGGGATGCTCTTTGGAGAGTTGGTGTGGACTTGTTGGACTAAATGGCCTGTTTCCACACTATTCTATGGATTCCTGGGATGGCAGAACTGATGTACAAAGAGAGATTGGACAGATTAGAACTACACTCACTGCTGTTTAGAAGATTGAGTGTGTGGCTGACTTGAGTGGAACTCAGCACAAAAACAAGAATAATGTTTTTCTAGTCTAAACGAAAGTAGTCAAAAGGATAAAAGGAAAGCAAGAGTCCAGAGCCTTTTAAGTTAAAGTGTGTCTGGGGAGCTCAGGCTAATTGTTTACACATGTTGCACTATGTGGGAAATTCTAGATGTGCCTGGCAATGTGTATGGCCACATATACAGGAGGGGCCTCTGGTTGGAGTAATTCAAGATACAGAATTGTGATTACTCAGATCTTGATTGAGAACCAATCCTAGTGTGTTATCATCCAAATGAGGAAGTGGAGACCATGTCAAATACAAGCTGGTAATGGATGGACAGCATTCCAGCTGGTGGTAGCTCTATCTCAGTACAGCAACAAAATTTAACAAGTTCCTCGCAAAATAGGTTATATAAGCATTAGGAAAACACAGGCCATAATACCAAACATTTAGGCTGGATTACAGAAAGATGCATGGACGTTGAAAGGTGGCCATTTTGCTATTTACACCCAACAGATGAGGTAGTGGGGAATCCCCAAACATGATTTCAACCTACCCCTGTAATTCAGATCCCAGCTTTCAAAGAGCCATTTAACTGGGCTGAAAAAGATTGGCAAACCCCAAGCCTAAAACCAGGGGCTGAACTTCACTAAAGATCAGCTGAGTGTTAATTTCAGAAAATTTCATGGAGGGTTTCTCTTTCTGTGAGCTCTAGTGAGTTTTTTTCAGACAATTCTCGCTATTCCCGCATTGTAGCACTACTCTCACACTATCGTGGGTTCAGTTGAGGAAGACATCCCCATCATTTCTGGAATATTCCTGGATTTGTGCCACCAGTGCCACATTTGAATTCCAGCTATGGGTTGGTTCAATCGCTGCAAGCCAAGAACCACCAGTGATAGAGCGTGGCCACACAATTCTGATAGTCATGGCCAAGAAAGGGAGGTGGGTGCCTAAGATCCCCGATGGGGACCTAGCCAATGGGGTGGTACAGAGGGAGGAGCTTCCTCTTTCCTCTGGACCACCGGAGGACTGCGTGGCACTAGACCCTGCCAGCCTGGTCTGAAGTTGCCACCCAGGTCAGTGCGATATCCATGGTCTAGATAAGATGTAGGAGCAGAATAAGGCCATTTGGCCCATCGTGTCTGCTCTGCCATTTGATTGTGTTCAATATGTTTCTAAACTGCATTCACCTGCCTTGATCAAGAACACCCAGCGATGCAAGAAGGAGGTTAAGGACATTTTGCCCTTGGTAAAGGTAAGTGCCAGCAGCTTTGCTCTGTTACCACCAACTCAGCCACTGCACCCACCTCCCACCAAGGCTCAATCTCACCACTGTATGCAGCATCTTCCCTCAATTGCTCTCACCAAACTCATCCAAAACTCCTGCCCCACATCACTAACTCTGCACATCCTCTGCACTGACTACACATTCACCTCATCTACCTAAACACCTTCCCACCTGCACCACTTACCACTAACAGCTGTGCCAGACACTCTTTTCCCCATCAATCCCTCCCTCTGTCTCATCCCAGGTGGAAGGATGACCAACATTCATCTCCTCATCCGCTACAAGGACCGAATCCTTGCCTTAGTGGGAGAGGCTGCTCATGTGGTGATGCTAGTGACACCTCCTGCCTTGTCAACCAAGTCATTGTCAAGTGCTGCACTGCTCTCCCTTAACTTTCACTGGGAATGTAGACTTAACATGGGTAAATGTTTTACCCCTATTTCACAAGTCATTCTACCTCTTATCTTCTGCAGGTATGAAAAGCATCTACATGGTCTCCACTAGCCCCTTAGGACATCATCTTCCCCTCTACATCTGATGAAGGCACAGCAAGTTCAGAGGAAACACCAACAGGATTTCTCTCCTGCACCCTCAAGCAACTTGGATATGGTCACCCTGTTGGGTATATTAGATTCAGGAACACATCAGTGCCACATCTATGGAGTTGATAGAGGAAGAAGCACCACAGGTCACTGGCACTGAGAGGATTGTCAGAGACCAGGGCCCCCGTCTCAGCCCTGGGCAACTATTAATGTCTTCATTGAAATGCAAGAAGAGGCGCAGGAAACAGAGGCAGGTTTGTCAGTGACACTCGAGAAACTGGATCAGAAGTTTGAGGAGTCCACCAATGTCGGTTCTAGCATGCATCTGTCTGCTTGCCTCTTGGAGATGCTGGCAGCTGTCTCAGAGAACCAGATCCAATACCCTCAGTGTCTGCAGATATACAGCACAGACTTACACTCCATCAATCTAGTCATTCTGCTCCTAACTCATATGCTCAATGCTCGCATGACTCAGCAAATGTTTCTGAACAAGCATTTGAGAAAAATGCAGAATAGCCGAATGGCAGCTGATAACTAATGACATCAACCCAGTTGTTAATTTTCTTTCACATTTGAATCGAAAGAACAATTCTATCCAGATCCTATCAGTTCAAATGTTTTCCAGTTGAACAGATTGAATGACATATATCTAAATGTTGCTCCCAATTCAAACAGTTGCTCCTAATGTAGCTTACTAACTGTGTTAAAGAGAGAAACCACAATTGTACAGCATCTGCTTTAACCAACAAACAGTACATTAAACAGTAATTAAACAGGAATGAGAGAAATTTCACAGAATTATATTCATTATTGAATAAAATTAATCAAGGTTACAACTGCATCAAACACATCGATTAAAATATCGAAATAAACCTAGATGAGATCATGTAGTTCCACTTATGTGCACTAAAAGCTAAGATTAAAAACAGGTTACATAAAATATATCATTAATGATGATTAATTGTTCAAAATCTCTTTATGTTTTCACAGATTCAGGGAGTCGCTGGCAAGGCAAGCATTTGTTGCCCATCCCTAATTGTCCCTGAACTGAACGGCTTGCTTGACCAGTTTAGAGGAGAGTTGATATTTTAATCATTGTGACAGTTTTCCAATTGTCTATCTGTCAAATGAAATGTACTGTTTCCATGAGTGGGTGTTAAAAATTCAAATGCTATTCCCACAGTAAGAATTTTAGTTCTGTTGTTTAAGTGGGAGTTGTATAAATATAAAATGATTGGTTTGTCTGGTTTGAAAAAGATCTTTAGATCTATTCATGGCATAGAATGGCCCTTTGGAAACATAGAAGATACAAGCAGGATGAGGCCATTCGGCCCTTCGAGCTGCTCTGCCATTCATCCTGATCATGGCTGATTGTCCAACTTAATAGCCTAATCCTCCTTTCTCTCCATAACCTTTGATCCCATTCGCCCCAAGTGCCATTTCAAGCCACCTCTTGAATACATTGAATGTTTTGGCATCAACTACTTCCTGTGGTAATGATTTCCACAGGCTCACCATTCTTTGGATGAAGAAATGCCTCCTCATCTCCGTCGTAAATCAGCTACCCCAAATCCTCAGACTGTGATCCCTGGTTCTAGACACATCCACCATCAGGAACATCCTCCCTGCATCTACCCTGTCTAGCCCTTAAGTCTCTATGAGATCCTCCCTCATTCGTCTAAACTCCAGCAAAAACAATCCTAACCTAGTCAACCTCTCCTCGTACATCAGTCCCATCATTCCCGGAAACAGCCTGGTAAACCTTCGCTCTACTCCCTCGAGAGCAAGAGCATCCTTTCTCAGAAAAGGAGACCAAAACTGCACACAATATTCTAGGTGTGGCCTCACCAAGGCCCTGTATAACTGCAACAACACGTCCCTGCTCCTGTACTCGAAACCTCTCGCAATGAAGGCCAACATACCAGTTGCCTTCTTTACCGCCTGCTGCACCTGCATGCTTACCTTCAGCAACTGGTGCACAAGGACACCCAGGTCCCGATCACACTCCCCTCTCCCAATTTACAGCCATTCAGGTAGTAATCTGCCTTCTTGTTTTTGCTTCCAAAGTGAATAACCTCACATTTATCCAAATTATACCGTATCTACCATTGATTTGCCCACTCACCCAATCTGTCGAGATCATGCTGAAGGATCTCTGCATCCTCGTCACAGTTCACTTTCCCACTCAACTTGGTATCATCTGCAAACTTTGAGATGTTACATTTTGTTCTCTCATCCAAATTATTAACGTATATTCTGAATAGCTGGGGTCCCAGACCCGATCCCCGTGGCACCCCAATAATTATTGCCTGTCAATTTGAAAAAGGGATTTATCCACCTTCAATTCCATCAATTTTCCCAGTACCATTTCTCTACTAATATTGATCTCCTTCAATTCTTCACTGTCACTAAATCTTGCATTCTCCAACATTTCTGGTATCTGATTTGTGTCCTTTTTTGTGAAGACAAACCAAAGTATGTATTCAGTTGCTCAGCCATTTCTTTCCCCCCTATTATACATTCCCCTGTTTCTGTCTGTAGGGGACCTACATTTATCTTCACCAATCTCTTTCCATTAACGTACCTATAGAAGCTCTTAGTGTCAGTCTTTATATTCCCTGCAAGCTTACTTTCATACTCTATTTTCCCCTTCTTAATCAATCCTTTGGTTCTTCTTTGCTGAATTATAAATTGCTCCCAATCCTCAGACATATTATTGTTCTTGACCAATCTGTATGCTTCTTCCTTGGATTGGATACTATCTCTAATTTCCTTTGTAAGCCACGGACTGGCCCTCTTACTCATTTTGCTTTTGCACCAGACAGGAATAAACAGTTATTACAGTTCCCCCATGCGTTTCTTGAATGTCTGCCATTTGCTTATCCACTGTCATCCTTTTAAGTAACTCCCCTCAATCTATCAAGGCCAACTCACACCTCATTTCTTCCTGGTTTCCTTTATTAAGATTCAGCACCCTACTCTCTGAATCAACTACCTCACAATTTGATAGAATTTTTTATCATGTTATGAGTTGCTCATTCCCAAAGCATCTTGCACAGCTCAATTGGCAATGATTTCCTTCTCATTACACAGTACCCAGTCTAAGATGGCCTGCTCTCTAGTTACTTCCTCCACATATTTGTCATGAAAACCATCCCATATACAATCCAGGAATTCCTCCTCTACGGCATTGTGGCTAATTTGATTTGCCCAATCAATGTGCAAATTATCACATGTATCTCTGATTTCCTGTTTAATGCCATTCCCAACATCACCACTGCAGTTTGGGGGTCTATATATGACACTCACTAATGATTTTTGCCCCAGCATTTTCCCAGCATTTACTGCCCCGCCCTCATGGCCTTTGAGAAGGTGGTGCTGAGCTGCCTTCTTGAACCGCTTTGAACTGAGTATCTTATCTCACCATTTCCAAGGACAATTAAAAATCACCTACATTGCTGTGGGTCTGGAGTCATGTGTAGGCTAGATCGAGTAAGAACAGTAGATTTCCACTGATTGTTGTGGTCACCATCACTGAGACCAGCTTTCAATACCAGATTTTATTAAGGGAATATTAATTTAGCACTTACAGTTAGAAACACTCCATCACAGTTTGTGTTTTGAAATGTAAGTTATATGTGTTCAATCTTTCTACATTGATTGCATTGGTTTGGATTTCCTTTACATTCATATTCTCCACAGCTGTACAATAACCATTTCCGTTCTTATCCGATTCTGTTTGACTGAGATGTGCATGAAGCAAATTAACAAGATGTTCAGATGCAGAAGAGAAAGTGATCACTTTTTAAATGAATTAGTGCTTTATTGTAATCTTGCCATTTATCCCGTGTTTTTCTGTTGTCAAATTTTGCTGGGACTGATGCAACAATCCTCAATAAGGAGTTTTGGGACATCACTTGCTCAGTAGATTCACCAGTGATTGACTGTGAGATTGAATTGTGCATTGGGACACATGGCTTCAGGGATTCAGAATATGTGCATGATTCAGAATGTGTGCATGATTTAAAATCTGTATATGATTCAGAGTGTATACATGATTCAGAGTTTGTACATGATTCAGAGTGTGTGCATGAACTCTACATAAATTTGTGGATTTGGTTGAAAATTCTGAACTACAGTGTTTACAGCAAACAGTGGACTAAATGTGCCGTAAATTAAAAATAGTGAAATATTCTTCCAAATTCACCAATAAAGTTTCCTTTTCTGAGCTAATACAAAGCCAGTTGTTTGTGTGT
>NC_063341.1:76889992-76900564 GCF_021869965.1 Rhincodon typus
CATTTGGCCCATCAGCCCTGTGCCTGCTCTTTGAAAAAGGCACCCAGTGACTCCCATTTCCCTGCTCTCTCCCCATTGCTCTCCAGTTTATCTCATATCTTTATCCAGTTCCCTTTTGAAAGTTGCTGTTGAATCAACTTCCACGCTGCATTTCAACTCCATGTGCAAAACACTCATCTCACCTTGTGTCGGGCTCTTGTGGCAATTCTCTGAGATCTGTGAATCCTGTTTACTGAGCCTCCTGCCACGGGAAATATTTTGTCCTTATTTACTCCATGAAGACTCTTGGTAAAGGAGAGGAAATTGTCTGTTTATACAGACCCTGCATGATCCTCCATGAGTTACTCATTTACAAAGGGTTCTTCTGAAATTAAGGAGCCTTTAAGTAGAACGCAGAACTCTATACATTTTTACTGGGTAATGTTTGCAACAAAAAAGTTATTATCAAAATGTTGACACATGACAAGATGTGACTAATACAGGCTACTTTGAATTAGTTCTTAAGTTCAAGCTCAAGAATGTCTTCTGGTTAAGGCATCGATTCCATCAGCCTCACAAATCCTGCCTTGTGCCGACATACCTGATCTGAGCTGGGACGTTGGAGGGCACTGTGTACCTCAAAGAATCACTGGATATTTTCAGTGCCAAAGGAGGCCATTCAGCCCTATTGCCTGCACCTATGGATATTTTAATTTACTGCCAATCTCCTGCGTTTTCTCCATAACCCTGCACATTGTTTGTATTTAATAATATTATAGTGCCTCAATTTAATTTGCCTCAAGCACATTTCCAGGCAGTGCAATCCAGACCCTCACTACACACTGAGTGAAAAAGTTTTTTTCTCACTTAGTCATAGAGGTGTAGAGATGTACTGCACAGAAACAACCCCTTCAGTCCAACTTGTCCATGCCGAGCAGATATTGTAAATTAATTCAGTCCCATTTGCCAGCATTTGGCCCATATCCCTCTAAACCCTTCGTACACATGTACCCATCCAGATGTTGTAATTGTACCAGCCTCCACCACATTAGCTGGCATCTCATTCCATACATGCACCACCATGTGTGTGAAAAAGTTGCCCTTAGGTCCCTTTTATACCTTTCCCCTCTCACCTTAAACCTATGCCTTCTAGTTTTGGACTCCCCTACTCTAGGGAAAGACCTTGGCTATTCACCCTATCCATGTTTCTCATGATTGTGTAAACTTCTAAAGGATCACCCCTCAGCCCCTGATGCTCCAGGGAAAGTGATCCCGGCCCAATCAGCCTTTCCATATAGCTCAAACTCTCCAATGCTGGCAACATCCTTGTAAATCTTTTCTGAACACTTTCATGTTTCACAACATCTTGCCTGTAGCAGGGAGACCAGAATTGAGCATAGTATTCCAAAAGTGGCCTAACTAATATCCTGTAGAGCCTCAAAATGGCCTCCCAACTCCTATGCTCAATGCACTGACCAATAAAGGCAAGCATACCCAATGCCTTCTTCACTACCCTGTCTACCTGTGACTCCACTTTCAATGAACTATGAACCTGAACTCCAAGGTCTCTTTGCTTGGCAACACTCCCCAGGATCTTACCATTAAGTGTGTCAGTCCTGCCCTGATTTGTTCCATCAAAATGTAGCACCTCACATTTATCTGGATTAAACTCCATCTGTCACTCCTTGGCCCATTAGCCCATCTGATCAAGGTTCCATTGTACTCTGTGGTAACCTCCTTCAATGTCCACTGCACCACCAATTTTGGTGTCATTTGAAAACTTACTCACCATACCTCCTACATTCACATCCAGATCATTTATATAAATGATAAAAAGCAGTGGACACAGCACCGATCCTTATGGCACACCGCTGGTCACAGGCCTCCAGTCTGAAAAGCAGTCCTCCCCCACCACCCTCTGTCTCCTACCTTCGAACTAATTTTGTATCCAAATGGCAAGTTCTCCCTGTATCCATGTGCTCTAACCTTGCTAACCAGTCTACCATGCGGAGGCTTATTGAATGCCTGGGTGAAGTCCATACACTCAACGTCCACCATCTGCCTTCATCAATCCTCTTCATCACTTCTTCAAAAACCTCAACTTAGTGAGATATAATTTCCCATGCACAAAGCCATGTTTACTATCCCTGACTAGTCCTTGCCTTTCCAATTACATGTAAAACCTGTCCCTCAGAATCCTCTCCAACAACTGACCCACACTGATTTCAGGCTTACCAGCCTGTAGATCCCTGGCTTTTCCTTTCCAGCTTTAATAATGGCACCAAGTTAACCAGCCTGAAGACTTTCAGCACCTCACCCACGGTTATCAATGATACAAATATCTCAGCTAGGGGCCCAGCTATCACTTCCCTAGCTTCCCACAAAGTTCTAGGCTACACCTGATTAGGTCCTGGGGATTTATCCACCTTTATGCATTTCAAGACGTCCAGAACCTCCTCCTCTATAGTACGAATACTTTTCAAGATATCACTACTTATTTCCCCAAGTTCTCTGGTTTCCTTATCCTTCTCCACAGTAAACACTGATGCAAAATACTCATTTAGTATTTTACCCATCTGTTGCACTTCCAAACATAGGTGGGCTTGCTGATCTTTAAGGGGCCCTATTCTCTCCCATGTTGTTCTTTTGTCCTTAACGTATTTGTAAAATCCTGTTGGGATTATCCTTAACCCTATTTGCCAAAGCTATCTGCCTTTCTGACTCCCTCTTAAGTATACTCCTACTGTCGTTATACTCTTCTAGGGATTCACTCGATCTCTGCTGTATATACTTCTCATTTGTTTCTTTTGCAGAACACTTTAAAACTGTGCCCTCTTGTTCTTGATCCAGCTATGAGTCACAACTATTTCTCCCTCTCCATTCTGCCCAGACCTCTCGTGATTTTGAAAATTCTATCCTTCCCCTCTCTGAGCAGAATAATCCCAAACTCTCTAATATTTCCTCATGGCTAAAGGGTCTTGTCACTGGATCAATTCTCGTAAACCTCTGCTGCTCTCTCTCCAATGTACTCACATGCTTCCTATACAGCAGCATCCAGAACTATACACAGTATTCCAGCTGAGGTTTAACCTGTGAATTATACAATCTCATCATGACCTCTCTGCTCTTGTACTCTTAAGGCCCCATATATGAAGCCTAGAATATTTTCTGGTTTATTAACACTTATGTCTACTTGTCCTGTCACTTTTATGACTAATGTAAATTTATACACGTCTCCCTGCTCGTGAATGCCCTTTCGAATAGTACCCTTATTTTATCAGAGATAGTAGGAACTGCAGATGCTGGAGAATCCGAGACAACAAGGTGCAGGGCTGGATGAACACAGCAGGCCAAGCAGCATCATAGGAGCAGAGAGGCTGATGTTTCGGGCCTAGACACTGTCTCTCTGTGCCAAAGTTCATCAAGTCACACTATGTCACATTGAACTTCATCCATCATCTGTCTGAGCACTCCACCCAACATGTCAATGTCTTCTTGATGATCTACACTGCTCTCCTCATAGTTTGCAATCCTCTGAAGGGTTCTGTCACTCACAGACTGATATTATCCCTTGCACTCAAGGTCTAGATACATATCTGGAAAGCAAGGATCCCACGATTGACCCTTGGGAAATTCCAGGACAAACATTCCACCAGCTTGAAAAGCACACATTAACTATTACTCTCTGCTTCCTACCCCTCAGTCAATTTTATATCCATGTTGCTACTGTCTCTTTTATTCCATGATCCATAATTTTTCTCACAAGTCTGTTGTGTGGCATTGTATTGAATGTCATCTTCAAGTCTTTTTAATGTCTTCTATCAGGTCCCCCTGAACCTTCTCTGTGCCAAAGAAAACAACCCAAGCTTATCCAGCCTCTCTTGATGGATAAACTGCTCCATTCTAAGCAACATCTCTTCTGCAACCCCAACCAGAGGGTTTTTTCAACAATCAACAATAGTGATCATTAGACTCTTAATTTTAGATATTTATTAAATTCAAATTCCACATTCTGCTATGGCAGGATTCGAACCTGGGACTTCAGAACATTACCAGGGATTCTGGATTAATAGCCCAGTGATTATACTACCAGGCCATCACCACTCCTTACATATTTGAGATGTTTTAATTCTTTTGCTCTTTGTTCCACTGTAATTATCTCCCTCTCTTTTGCTTTTGCCTCGCTTTCATTTTTTCACTCTTGCCATTACCTCTAATTCAAACTGCTTTATTTGCAATTGAATTTTAGCCATTTCCAAAGATTCTGATTGCATTCCTGGCAATTGTAAATGCTGAGTTACTGCTGCAATTACCACCCCTTTCCTCAGGGACAAAGGCAATCCCAACTTCAGTTTGTCCCCCAATTCTGAAACGTCTGCCATCCTGACCTTCTGTAAACCACCCAAATTGACTGCTTTCACCCCCAGGAAACACTTAGACTCTGAAAGAGCCATTATTACACAAGGTAATCTCTCTGTAAACCAACCGAATGCAACACAAAAAAAACCCAAAAAGCAGAAGTTGCTGGAAAAGCTCAGCAGGTCTGGCAGCATCTGTGAAGAGAAATCAGAGTTACTTTAGCGATGGAAAGGGATAGGTATAACTTTAGCGATGGAAAGGGATAGGTATATACCGCAGGGCAAGAGTTATAGCTGGGGGAAAGGCAATTATGAGGCGATTAGGCAAGATTTAGGATGCATAGGATGGAGAAGGAAACTGCAGGGGCTGGGCACAATTGAAATGTGGAGCTTGTTCAAGGAACAGCTA
The DNA here is from genome assembly GCF_021869965.1 of Rhincodon typus. Lineage (NCBI taxonomy): Eukaryota > Metazoa > Chordata > Chondrichthyes > Orectolobiformes > Rhincodontidae > Rhincodon > Rhincodon typus. The sequence goes on from NC_063341.1 coordinate 76,894,739, forward strand.
CTGCGTGTCCTTGAGAAGTATGTACCTGTCAGGCAGGGAGGAAGTGGTCAAGCGAGGGAACCGTGGTTTACTAAAGAAGTTGAATCTCTTGTCAAGAGGAAGAAGAAGGCTTATGTAAAGATGAGGCGTGAAGGCTCAGTTAGGGCGCTTGAGAGTTACAAGTTAGCCAGGAAGGACCTAAAGAGACAGCTAAGAAGAGCCAGGAGGTGACATGAGAAGTCTTTAGCAGGTAGGATCAAGGAAAACCCTAAAGCTTTCTATAGGTATGTCAGGAATAAAAGAATGACTAGAGTAAGATTAGGGCCAGTCAAGGACAGTAGTGGGAAGTTGTGCGTGGAGTCCGATGAGATAGGAGAGGCGCTAAATGCATATTTTTCGTCAGTATTCACACAGGAAAAAGACAATGTTGTAGAGGAGAATACTGAGATACAGGCTATTAGACTAGACGGGATTGAGGTTCATAAGGAGGAGGTGTTAGCAATTCTGGAAAGTATGAAAGTAGATAAGTCCCCTCGGCCGGATGGGATTTATCCTAGGATTCTCTGGGAAGCTAGAGAGGAGATTGCAGAGCCTTTGGCTTTGATCTTTATGTCGTCATTGTCTACAGGAATAGTGCCAGAAGACTGGAGACTAGCAAATGTTGTCCCCTTGTTCAAGAAGGGGAGTAGAGACAACCCTGGTAATTATAGACCAGTGAGCCTTACTTCGGTTGTGGGTAAAGTGTTGGAAAGGATTATAAGAGATAGGATTTATAATCATCTAGAAAGGAATAATTTGATTAGGGATAGTCAACATGGTTTTGTGAAGGGTAGGTCGTGCCTCACAAACCTTATTGAGTTCTTTGAGAAGGTGACCAAACAGGTGGATGAGGGTAAAGCGGTTGATGTGGTGTATATGGATTTCAGTAAAGCATTTGATAAGGTTCCCCATGGTAGGCTATTGCAGAAAATACGGAGGCATGGGATTGAGGGTGAGTTAGCAGTTTGGATCAGAAATTGGCTAGCTGTAAGAAGACAGAGGGTGGTGGTTGATGGGAAATGTTCATCCTGGAGTTCAGTTACTAGTGGTGTACCTCAAGGATCTGTTTTGGGGCCACTGCTGTTTGTCATTTTTATAAATGACTTGGATGAGGGTGTAGAAGGATGGGTTAGTAAATTTGTGGATGACACCAAAGTTGGTGGAGTTGTGGATAGTGTGGAAGGATGTTGCAGGTTACAGAGGGACATAGATAAGCTGCAGAGCTGGGCTGAGAGGTGGCAAATGGAGTTTAATGCGGAAAAGTGTGAGGTGATTCACTTTGGAAGGAGTAACAGGAATACAGAGTACTGGGCTAATGGTAAGATTCTTGATAGTGTGGATGAGCAGAGAGATCTCGGTGTCCATGTGCATAGATCCCTGAAAGTTGCCACCCAGGTTGATAGGGTTGTTAAGAAGGTGTATGGCGTGTTAGGTTTTATTGGTAGAGGGATTGAGTTTCGGAGCCATGAGGTCATGTTGCAGCTGTACAAAACTCTGGTGCGGCCGCACTTGGAGTATTGCGTACAGTTCTGGTCACCGCATTATAGGAAGGATGTGGAAGCATTGGAAAGGGTGCAGAGGAGATTTACCAGGATGTTGCCTGGCATGGAGGGAAGGTCTTATGACGAAAGGCTGAGGGACTTGAGGCTGTTTTCGTTAGAGAGAAGAAGGTTAAGAGGTGACATAATAGAGACATACAAGATGATCAGAGGATTAGATAGGGTGGACAGTGGGAGCCTTTTTCCTCAGATGGTGGTGGCTAGCACGAGGGGACATAGCTTTCAATTGAGGGGTGATAGAAATAGGACAGATGTCAGAGGTAGGTTCTTTACTCAGAGAGTAGTAAGGGCGTAGAATGCCCTGCCTGCAAAAGTAGTAGACTCGCCAACTTTAAGGGCATTTAAATGGTCATTGGATAAACATATGGATGATAATGGAATAGTTTAGGTTAGATGGGCTTCAGATTTGTTTCACAGGTCGGCGCAACATCGAGGGCCGAAGGGCCTGTACTGCGCTGTAATCTTCCATGTTCTATGTTCTATGTTAATGTTTCAGGTCTGGTGACCCTTCCTCAGAACCATAAACGCACCCTTTGGCAAAAATGCAATTCAGCAAAATAGCTATGATTCTCACATGCTGTTGCTCTTCAGTCCAGAAGAAAGAAACAATCTGCCCCTTTTGATTTTCATGAGGAAGATTCGTAATCTAAGACTTCACTCTTGCAGAGAACTCAAGCTTTGAGCTCAGCAGCCAGCAACTAACTGAAGGCCAAACTTATAAACTTCCTGGGTCTGGGTGAGCCCTGACCCTGCCCATTCAGGCTTCCTTAGTCTCAGTCTAAAAGAAAAATACCCAGGGAAACTTCACAAACTGCTTACCAACTGCCCGTCAGAAGCAGACATTCTGGTACCACTGTGGCAACACCTCTCTGCAACAGAAACAACACAGAACATATCTCTCTTAAAGATATAATACTGTCACACCCCCCACTTGCCTGGATGAGTGCAGCTCCATCAATAATCAATAAGTGTGACACTATCCAGGACAAAGCTGCTGGCTTGATCGGTACCACATCCACAAACATCCACTCCCTCCACACTCAGTAGGAGTATTAAGTAATATCTACAAGATGCACTGCAGAAATTCACCAAAGATTTTTCAACAGTCCAAACTGACCAGTCAAACTTTCCAAAACCACTATCAAAAGTCTCCAGAGGACAAGGGCAGCAGATACATGAAAACACCACCACATGCAAGTTCCCCTCCAAGCCACTAACTTTCCTGACTTGGAAATATATCACCGTTCCTTCAATATTGCTGAGACAAGAATCTGGAATTCCCTCTCTAAGGACATTTTGAGTTTACCTACAGCGTATGGACTGCAGTGGTTCACGAAATCAACTCATCACCACCTTCTCAACGGCAATGAAGGACAGGAATAAATGCTGTCCCAGACAGTAATACCCATATCCCAGAAATAAATTATGAAAGTAGTTTTGGTCCCCACACTTTAAGAGGTATGTGGGTATGTGATATTCCTTAAGACTGTGCATTAGACACTTATCAAAATTGGTGCGAGTTGCAGGAGTTGAGCTCCAAGTTAAGTCTCGGACAACTGGAGCTATTCTTGGATCAAGGAAGATTGAGGGGAGATCTGACTGAAGTGCACAAGATTATGGCAGGTTTAGAAAAAAGTACATAAGTATAAAGTATACAGGGGGAGCCTGGGACTGTCTGGGTTGCAACACAGAGCACTGGTTGAGATATGATGGGCCAAGTGGCCTCTTCCTGTGGTGTAATGTGATCAGTGGGGTTCTTCTATTCTGTTAATTTCACAGTTCTCATGAACTATTCACATTTGGCAGTGCTTCAAAGAATCACATAGGGTAAAAGTTTGGCACAACATCGTGGGCTGAAGGGCCTGTACTGTGCTGTACTGTTCTATGTTCTGTAATGTTAGTCTTACCTGATATAAGATGTGGAATATGATTAACTTTCTCTTGCTGTTTGTTCCATAGGTCTCAATGAGTATTCCTTGGACTCCACACTGTCCAAATGGCAAGTGCTATGATTATGCATCAATGGCACAGTCCTGTGACTTTTTATATGTGAGGGCCCATGACATGCAAAGTGAAGTGAGGGATGAATGCTTCGCAAAAGCAAATGCTCCCTATGACAAGACATTATCAGGTATGAACAGTATGATGTTCTAGTAGAGGGTATGCCTGCTCCATATCAATGTTAACTTACAGACTATTAACCTAAGAACTCTCCCATGTCCTAGCCCACAAAACCACACACCTGGCCTTGTTATCACATAGCCTGCTATTACACACCACCTGTTGTTAGTCACTAACATTCCCTATTAACAGAGATTGTAGGAACTGCCAATGTTGGAGTCTGAGATAACAAGGTGTGGAGCTGGAGGAACACAGCAGGCCAGGCAGCACCAGAAGAGCAGGAAAGCTGACGTTTCGGGTCTGGACCCTTCTTCAGAAATGGGGGAGTGGAAGAGAGCTCTGAAATAAATGGGGGGGGGAGGAGAGCGGTGATAGAAGGTGGATAGTGGAGCAGATAGGTGGAGAGAAGCTGGACAGGTCAAGGAGGCAGGGACGAAGCTAGTAGAGGTGAGTGTAGGTAGGAAGTGGGGATGGGGGTTGGTCAATGAGGTGGGAGGAGCAGATAGGTGGAAGAGAAGGCGGACAGGTCAAGAAGGCCGACAGGTCAAGGAGGCAGGGATGCGAGGGCGGGGCTGGTCTTGGGATGAGGTTGGGGGTGGGGAGAGTTTGAAGCTCGTAAAGTCCACATTGAGACCATTGGGTTGTAGGGTTCCAAGGTGGAATATGAGGTGTTGTTCCAGTTTTTGGGTGGCATCGTTGTGATACTGGAGGACGCCTAGGATGGACATGTCGTCCAGGGAGTCGGGGGGCAGGGGGGAGTGAAGTGGTTCGCAACTGCAACATTCTCTGCCACTTCCGCCACCTGCAATCTGACCCTACTACCAAGGATATATTTCCCTCCCCACCCTTATCTGCCTTCCAGAGGGACCGCTCTCTCTGCGACACCCTCGTCCACTCCACCTTCCCCACTAGCCCCACCACCCCCGGCACTTTTCCCTGCAACTGCAGGAGGTGCTACACCTGTCCCTACACCTCCCCCTTCACCCCCATCCCAGGCCCCAAGAAAATCTTCCACATTAAACAGATGTTCACCTGCACATCTGCTAATGTGGTCTATTGTATCCGCTGTTCCCGATGTGGCCTCCTGCACATCGGGGAGACCAAGCGGAGGCTTGGAAACCGCTTTGTAGAGCACCCATGCTCGGTTCGCGACAAACGACAACACCTTCCAGTCGCGAACCACTTCAACTCCCTCTCCCACTCCTTCGATGACATGTCCATCCTGGGCCTCCTCCAGTGTCACAATGATGCCACCCGGAAACTGGAAGAACAACACGTCATATTCCGCCTTGGAACCCTACAACCCAATGGTCTCAATGTGGACTTTACTAGCTTCAAAACCTCCCCACCCTCAACAAGACCAGCACCCCCTCTCATCCCCGCCTCCTTGACCTGTCCTACTTCTCTCCACCTATCTGCTCCACTATCCACCTTCTACCACCGCTGCCCGCTCTCTATTTATTTCAGAATGCCCTTTCCCTCTCCCATTTCTGAAGAAGGGTCCAGACCCGAAACGTCAGCTTTCCTGCTCCTCTGATGCTGCCTGGCCTGCTGTGTTCATCCAGCTCTACACCTTGTTATCTTAGTCCACATTAACAGCTATTCAGCCTCCCAGCCAGATCGTTATTAACTCCTTTGTCTGTCCAACTGCTCCTCTCTCTCTTTGGGCTCTGTCCCCACCTATCGTTCACTCATTACTGTCCCCACCACAACCACCGCACCCCCACCCCACCCATCTTCTTTAGAATTAGAATTAGCTTTGATTGTCACATACTGTGAAAAGTTTATAAACTGCCATTTATGGCGCCATCTTAGACACAAATATACCGAGGCACAGAATCTGAGTCCAAAGCAGACAAATAAATAAAGCAAGTTCAGATGTTAAACATTACAGCCCTTCTTACTAAAGCATAGAAAAACAAAGAAACACAGTTGATATTCAAATCACAGTCTGTAAGCTCCTGGTCATGTTCGGGTTGGATACTTCACAAGGCTTGACTTCATTCTCACCACTGACTTGGGCGACCTGTTCCCGCTCTCACCGCCGGCCCCAGAACAGCCTGTTCCCGCTCTCACCACCGGCCCCAGAACAGCCTGTTCCCGCTCTCGCCGCCGGCCCCAGAACAGC
>NC_063341.1:76900574-76914168 GCF_021869965.1 Rhincodon typus
ACAGCCTGTTCCCGCTCTCGCCGCCGGCCCCAGAACAGCCTGTTCCCACTCTCGCCAACGGCCCCAGAACAGCCTGTTCCCGCTCTCACCGCCTGCCCCAGAACAGCCTGATCCCTCTCTCGCCACCGGCCCCAGAACAGCCTGTTCCCACTCTCGCCAACGGCCCCAGAACAACCTGTTCCCGCTCTCGCCAACGGCCCCAGAACAGCCTGTTCCCACTCTCACCGCCTGCACGATGCTCCGGGGCTGCTTCCCTACACGCTGCTGTGAGGCTCTTCCCTGAGTTGCTCTGAAGCTCGCAGCCCACACACTCCTGCCACAGAGCCATGATGGGAAACCTTTCCTTTTCATTTTCCATTAGGAGTTTCTTCAAAGCCACTTTTATGCCTGTCTGGTGATGACAAGCTTTAAATACCTCCCCAAAAGTACCCCGCCCAATCTTCACCACCTTCTTGTACTTCCTGACTATCTTCTGCATATAAACTGCCATTTACCTAGCTAGTATCAGCTCTGAGGAAGGGTCACCAGACCTGACAAGTTAACTCTAATTTTTCATACAGATGCTGCCAGACATGCTGAACTTTTCCAGCAACTTCTGTTTTTGTTCCTGATTTACAGCATCCGCAGTTCTTTTGGTTTTTACTTTGCAATACATTTCTGCCCATTTAGGTCTGTCTTATTATATCAAGCTGGGTGTTGATTCCAAAAAGCTCGTACTAGGACTCCTGTGGTATGGTTATGACTATCCTTGTGACCATCTCTCTGAGGTAAGGACAAATGGTTAGTTTGCATTATGCAAGAAATGAGAGTAAAGTCGGTTTTTTGGAAACTAATTCCTCTGGCACACTCATTGCTCCATCAGGGCATCTAGTTTGGAAACGCCCATTATTTTGAAATTAGCTTCATTCTAGAATTTTTCAGAAATGTTACTATTTTGGTAACTGCCCTCCACTCACTTTTGTCTAACTTACACTGACATGCTGCCTGTCTCAACGTTATTCATGCCAATTAATATCTTAATTCATCAGGATGTTCTAAGATCTGTGTTCTTGTAAATATCATTTTATAAATTCATATGAATTGTACAGTAGATTGTAAATTGCACAGATTCAAAGAAACATTGGAAATGTAGTAGAAGGTTCAAACCTTCGAATCTGTCCATGGTTCTGTTCAATATTTCCTAATCTGTACCTGAACTCCCAAACTCTTAAGGAGGCTCATATTACAATATTGTTAGTTGAGATTTTGGGTGAAAATGGATTTTGGATTCCTGTTCCGCAAACCTGTTTCATTTAAAAGTTGGGAAGTCATTTTGAATACAGAGCTCAAAACAGTATTTCAAAAAAATTAGGTGATGACCAGTAAGCTACCTGGGCAGATAATTACTGCAGAGATAGTAGGAACTGCAGATGCTGGAGAATCCGAGACAACAAGGTGTAGAGCTGGATGAACACAGCAGGCCAAGCAGCATCATACGAGCAGAAAGGCTGACGCTTCAGGCCTAGACCCTTCATCAGATAATTACTGCGATGTTTTCTGACTTGAGTTTTATGACACGCAGAAAGAGAGAGAAGGAATCTGGGAGGGGCTCTTTTAGGGAAAAAAAGGCAATTTTCTCCTGTGATGTACATGTTTTAGAGTTTGGATTACAAAATGATGACAGGTGGGAGTTTTGTGAAGGGTTATTCTTTGAAAGATCAACATCAGACGGTCCTCTGCGATCAGTTACCTGATCAGTATCTATCAGAGAGCAGGTAATTGTGAACCCCTGGAGTATCAATGTAATAAGATGTTTATATTGTGGTAGTTTATGACAGGTTGATCAACATTGAAGGCCATTAGGTTGTTTTCAGTTTAGAAAACCCAAAGATTAAAACTTTTTGGGCATATCAGAGGAAGCCTGACCAGGATAGGAAGGAATTATAGGTTCTTTCCTAGAAAGCAGTTTTAGTTTATTGCACGTCATGGAAAACAGTTACTGAGTTCAAAAGTTAAGTTGATGCAGTTTCCAGACCTGGAGCATTAAGTTAGAAATCAGCAGCTTATGAGATGGTGAGAAAATAGAAGCTCTCAGTTTTGGGCATATTCATACATGAAGACTCCACAATTCACTGGATAGAAACTGAGGAGAATCAGTGAAATAGAATTGAAAGATTTGATCCAACAGTCTAATTTATCAGATTTGCTTCTCTGTAACAAAAAGTTTCTGGAATAAGTTGAGCCCTTGTTTGCTGTGTATTTTAAGATGTTTCTGATTGTGTTCTTTATTTAAATAGCTTGGTTTTAATTTATTTCTTGTTTTGTGTAATTAACTTCTATTGTTGAAGAACCAATGTAGCCTCATGTTTCAGTTTCTGAACAGTGTCACAACTGGAAGAGTGCACTTTTCAATTATGCCCCACTGTTCCAGAAGCCGTAACAAAACTTGCATAGCCCCACTGTGACTGCCAAGGTAACCAATTTGCCTAGGCCCGAAACGTCAGCCTTCCTGCTCCTCTGATGCTGCTTGGCCTGCTGTGTTCATCCAGCTCTACACCTTGTTATCTGTAACCAATTTGCCTGACTGACCACTGTAGAAGACAAAAATCAATAGATACCAACTTTCGTCTTTCATAGGAAATGTTCCAATTTTTGTAACACAACTAATTTTAACAAGTGGGAGAGAAAAGTAAAGATTACCAATCTGCTACTATGCAACTTAACCTGTACCCCTTTAAAAAATCCAAATACATGTATTTCCACTTATGATTAAGACAGACAGTTTGACACTGAAATAATGGGGGAAATATCTGGATGGTGTACAAAATTCTGAAAGTCAAAAGCTTAGATCACAAAGGTGGGTTAAATTGTCTCTCATAGTTCTTTGTGATTTCAACTATGATGACAAGCTGGTGTCTGTAAAGCAGTGGTCATTTGTCACTTCAGTAATAGATCTGGTGACCAAGACTCTTTTTTTTAGAAGTCACATGCCACCAGGTTATAGTCCAACAGTGAGACAGGTGCCTCATTGCACCTGTCGAAGGGGCTGCACTTTGAAAGCTTGTGTGATTCCAGATAAACCTGTTGGACTATAACCTCGTGTCACGTACTTCTGACTTTGTCCACCCGAGTCCTCCACATCAAGCCTTTTTGTTGTTAGCTTTCCTTAAAACTTTTTTTTTGTCATTTCACTCACACGAGGAGATAATGATTTTTTTTTGTTTCGCAGTTCTAGAGGTCTCTGGCTGCTGCTCACGCATAGATCTGTAGCAGGCTGAAGCTGAACTAGTCCAAAGTTTGTCACCCAGTTGACCTTTGAACTCAATGCATCAACTAAACTGTTCCAACAACACTGTCTCGCACAGGCAGAAATGTGCTCTGCTTCATTTTCCCAAGTTGCAAAAGAAGTTTTTCAGTTATATAGTAGTGTCCAATTCCCGTTCCAGTTAAAACTGTAAAAATGAAAAAAATATGTGAAGCCTCACATGCCCTCACCCTTACAGAGATGAGACTCTGTTTTTAAATGTGTTTCATCAGCAGGGAAACATAACATATATACAAACCAATGTAAGAAAATTATATTAATTCAATCTCACTCATTCTTTCTGCAAGATTTAAAAAAACAATCCTGTCATTTTGCTTCCAAATTCTCAAACTAGTCCAACACAATCACGTTCTTGAAAATGCACCAGCTACTAAATTACCAGGTTACAGTCTCAACTGGATCAGCTGGTAAATCAGGCAGAGCTATGGTATTTAATCCTGGTAAGTGTGAGGTGATGCATTTTGAGAGGTCTAATAAGGGAAGGATTTACACAATGAATGGTAGGCCCCGAGGCAATACACAGGAACAAAGGAACCTTGGTGTACAAGTTCATAGATCTCTGAAGGTGTCAGCACAGGTAGACAGGGTGTTGAAGAAGGCATACAGGATACTTGACTTCAGTGGCCGGGATGTAGAATATAGGAGCAAGCAAGTCTTGTTACAACTTTTTACATTAGTTAGGCCGCAGATGAAATACTGTTAGCAGTTCTGGTCACCATACTATCGGAAGGACATAGTTGCACTGGAGAGGGTGCAGAGGAGATTCACCAAGATATTGGAGAAATTACGGCAGATGCGAGAATCTGTACTGAAAACAAAAAGTGCTGGAGACCACAGTGGGTCAGACAGCAGTCATGGAGAGAAAGCAAGCTGACGTTTTGAGTCTAGATAACTCCTAATAACAACATGCTTTCTCTCCAAGGATGCTGCCTGACCTGTTGTGATCTCTAACATTTTTTGTTTGCACCAGGATGTTGGCTGGGTTGAAAAGTCTAGTTATGAGGAGAGACTGGATGGGCTGGGTTTGTTTTCCTTGGAGCAGAAAAGGCTGGAAGGAGATCTGATTGAGGTATACACAATTATAAGCGGTATAGACAGAGTGGAGCATGGTTTTCCCCATGGCAGATATGACTCAGACCAGAGGGCATAGCTTTAAGTTGACCAGACAGTGGTAGAAATATGGAAGGTGCTGCTGAGAGGGTAGTGAAGGCAGGTACTCTCACAACATTAACGAAGCATCTGGACGAGCACTTAAAATGCCAGGGCCTAGTAGGTTATGGACCAAGTGCAGATAAATGGGATTATTGTAGTTTGGCGTTTGTTGGTTAGCATAGACATGGTGACTGAAGGAGGCTTGGGAACCGCTTTGCAGAATACATACGCTCGGTTCATACTAAGCAACTGCACCTCCCAGTCGCGAACCATTTCAACTCCCCCTCCCATTCCTCAGACAACATGTCCATCCTGGGCCTCCTGCAGTGCCACAACGATGCCACCCGAAGGTTGCAGGAACAGCAACTCATATTCCGCTTGGGAACCCTGCAGCCCAATGGTATCAATGTGGACTTCACAAGCTTCAAAATCTCCCCTCCCCCTACCACATCCCAAAACCAGCCCAGCTCGTCCCCGCCTCCCTAACCTGTTCTTCCTCCCACCTATCCCCTCCTCCCACCTCAAGCCGCACCCCCATTTCCCACCTATTAACCTCATCCCGCCCCCTTGACCTGTCCGTCCTCCCTGGACTGACCTATCTCCTCCCTAACTCCCCACCTACACTCACATTTACTGGCTCCATCCCCGCCACTTTGACCTGTCTGTCTCCTCTCCACTTATCTTCTCCTCTATCCATCTTCTATCCACCTCCCCCTCTCTCCCTATTTATTTCAGAACCCCCTTCCCCTCCCCCACTTCTGATGAAGGGCCTAGGCCCGAAACGTCAGCCTTCCTGCTCCTATGATGCTGCTTGGCCTGCTGTGTTCATCCAGCTCTACACCTTGTTATCTCTGGTGACTGAAAGGCTGTTTCTTGTGCTTTACGACACTATGACCTCTTGTGACATTTCAAGAAATGTGAACAATTCTTGTGTTAAATATTCTGTTAAGAACCTCTATTGGAACAATTTTACATTTACCGACAGAAGCTAACATGTTGTTATCACTATGTACCAGCAGTTTTTTGCTGCACTAATAACAGATATCAGCTTCAAATGTTAAAGAGCCAATAATAATCCCAAAGTCTACTTTCCTGTTATCCAGAGATATTGGTTTCTTCTGATATTGGTTTCATTTCTTAGAAATGTGTCTGATTGGTTCCTGTATTCCTGATACATCACCTTGCAATAAAACAGCATGTTATAGGAACATAGAAACATGAGTAGGCCATTCAGCCCCTTGAGCCTGTTCCACCGTTCAACGAAATCATGGTTGATCTGTGACCTAACTCCATAAACCTGCCTTTAGCCCATATCCCTTAATATCTTTACTGAACAAAAAATTATGTATTTCAGATTTAAAATTAACAACTGATCCAGCATCCACTGCCATTCGTGGAAGAGTTCCAAACATCTGCCACCCTTTGTGTGCAGAAATATTTCCTAACATCTTTATTGAACAGTCTGGCCTAATTCTCAGACTATGCTCCCTAGTCCTAGAATTCCCAAACAGCAGGAATAGTTTATTTTTATGTACCCTGTCATTTCCTGAACACTTTGATTTCCCATTCTCCATTTAAATTCTGGAGAAATCAGGCCTCGTTTGTAAAATCTCTCCTCATAACTTAACTCCTGAAATCCAGATAGCAATCTTTTAAATCTGCATTGTACTCCTTCAAGGTCCATACATCCTTCCTTAGGTGTGGTGCCCAGATCAGCTCACAGTGCTCCAAGTGGGATCTACCACTGAGGGTTTTGTATAGCTGCAGCATAACCTCTACATCCTAGCACTCTAGTCCTCTAGATATAAAGGCCAGCATTCCATTATCTTTCTTCATTATTTTCTACACTTGTTCATGATATTTTAAAGATCTATGCCCCTGAACCCACAAGTCTCTTTGGACATTCACTGCATTTAATTTCACACCATAAAGAACGTACCCTGGTCAGTCATTTTTTGGTTCCTCATACTTGTTTATGTTGAACTCCATCTGCCACAGTTTTGCCCAGTCACTTTGATTATTAATATCCTTTTGTAATTTTGTGCCGTCATCCACACTGTCTACAATGCCACTTAACTTTGTTTCCTTTCATCTTTCATCATTTTAAGTCAGGGACATCCAACACCCATTCATTTATTTGGATTGCCCTCAGCTTCTTCAAAACTGCTTGACACTCTGCTGAAACACACCATCTTTGCCTGTTTTTGTAATAAAACTATTAGAGGTACAGCTTTATGCTGAGGTTAGACATAAATTTCCAATAAAACCACACATTTACAGAAATTTCACGATGTCCCATTCAGTTTTAGGACAGGAAGTTTGATGACAGCCTTCACTTTTGGGGTTTTGGCTTTGCCTGCCCCTTTCCCTTTATTTGTTCATGGGCTGTGGGTATTGCTAGATGGGCCAGCGTTAATTGTCTGTCCCTATTAGTCCTCGTGAAGGTGGTGGGAAGTCGTGTTCTTCAACAGCTTCCATGTCCTACGATGTGTTCTAGGGAAGTTACTTTTATTCTTGCAGAGATTTATTGCTGATTGTAATGGCTAAAGTCCTAATTACTTGATATTGTTCTTCCCAGGTGTTCTTTCTCTTACAATTTGTCTTTTTGTCTTCAAATTGTCTCCATAATCAGTTTAATAAACTATCTGTCTCATGACCATATAACAATCCAAATAGACTACACGCAATACATTCATTTGGGAAATCTAGAGATTACAGATTTTACAGATCCGTAGCAAACTGGAGTTGGACCAACCTGAGGGCCTTCATCATGCAATCTTAACTTAAAAACGCCTGATGTTGCTCTGCCTCATTAATTCACTGCTTGAACAGCAATGTTGCCTCACTTACTGAAAATGCTTGATTTTTCCAAATTGCAAAACTCTCCTGGCATTTCAGCTATATAGAAGTATTGTATCTTCATTCTGGATTATAGTCTAAAAAGGAAAACAATTGTGGTCCCTTACACCACCAGGTTAACTAAAACAAACCAAAAAATTAAATATATGATCTGTCATGCCATGTTTCATTCTGTGACCTGGCCTGTCTGTTGGTACTATTGGCTGAGGTCATAAACCTTGCTAAAAGTACATTGGTTTGTGACTGTATTCAGCGACTGACCTTCACAGTAAACAAAATCGAATATATGTAGCCGACCAAGCCAGGTTACACTCTGGGAGTGGACTTGTCCAGGATTACCATCAGCTGCGAAGACAACAATATCTTCCCTGAGCTCCATAACTCTTAATATACATACTAAGCTTTGAAAATTTCAATTGAGCTTTTGTTGCTAACTGTCTCTCATAGCCTATAAACATGAAGATCAAGCAATTAACTTTTACGTTTTTGATGTTAGCAAAGCAATTGTAAACACAAATACAATTGTTTCTCCTCTTTTGTAATTTACAGCCTGGAAGATGCAAATTGAAAGTATTTCCTTTTAAAAGTGTTTCATGCAGCTCTCCAGTTGTAAAGCGGGTTGAATACAAAGAGATCATGCAGATGCTGCCCGGATCAATCACTGGTAGATATTGGGATGATAACTACAAATCCCCGTATTTTGTTTACAAGGTAAGACTGGAGTTGTTGGTTGGTTCGCCAAGCTGACTGGTTTCACTGCAAACGTTTCGTCTAGGTGACATTGTCAGTGCTGTGTAGTCTCTGTTGAAGCGCTGCTGTTCTGTCCCGCTCTGAATTTATATGCTCCAGTCTGTCATGGCGGGCAATTTTGTTTTTGGTTTTGTACTGCAGTGGTATGTAGATGGGGTCTATTTCAACATGTTTGTTTATTGCATCAGTGGTTGAAAACCAGGTCTCCAGGAATTCTCATGCTTGTCTTTGTCTGTTTTGCCCTAGTACTTTCCCCAGTTAAATTGATGTCCTTCTATGTCGGAGTGTATTGAAACGAGGGAGAGTTGGTCGTGCCGTTTTGCTGCGAGTTGGTGTTCATGTATCCTGGTGGTGGGTTTCCTGCCTGTCTGTCCTATATAGTGTTTCTCGTGGTTGCCGGAAGGTATTTTATATATCAATTTGTCCTGCTCATTGTGGGTATGGAGTTTTTTGTCTTTGAGAGTAACTGGTAAAGTGTGGCTGTTGGTTTGTGTGCTATCCTTATTCCAAGAGGTCGTAAGAGTCTTGTAGTCAGTTCTGATATGTTTCTAACATAGGGTAGAGTGGCCAAGCATCAGCAGACGAACCTGTTAGGATAACCATTGTTTGCAAAGACTCTGTTTCGGTGTTCCTCTTTGTTTTTGCGTCACTCCAGGGTGTGACTCACTGCAGTGAGTTATTACTTGTTTAAACAGAGTGTTGACACAGCCCTGTTTGTGGATGCTGGGGTGGTTACTATCAGACAAAACACAGTGGAGACTGTGCACTACAGCAGGGGAGGTAATGGCCTAGTGGTATTAATGCTGGGCTGTTAATCCAGAGACCCAGACAACGTTCTGGGAACCTAGGTTCGAATTCAGCCACGGCAGATGGTGGAATTTGAATTCAATAAAATATCCGGAATTAAGAGTCTAATGATGACCATGAATCCACTGTCAATTGTCGGAAAAACCCATCTGGTTCACTAATGACCTTCCCCCGTTAGGGAAGGAAACAGCCATCCTTACCTGGTCTGGTCTACATGTGACTCCAGACCCACAGCAGTGTGGTTGACTCTGAACTGCCCTCTGGGCAATTAGGGATGGACAATAAATGCTGTCCAGCCAGGACGCCCTCATCCCGTTAATGAATAAAGAAGAAAAATTCTTGTTGAGTGAGAACATACAGTGTCTCATGATGCAGTATTTGCTGTGCACCAAGTTTAGCAAAGTTCAGAATATCTAGTTTGTGCAGTTGAAAATGTGAGAAATTAGATAATTGACAAGACATTGGGAGTTGACTTAAAAAAAAGCAACAAAACCAGTGCATTTTGTTAAACATTTTGTCTAATCTGCAAATGAATACTTTGAGTTCAATAAGCCTGTGATCACATGAGCTGCTTTCACCACAGCCAACCCATTCTCTCTTCATGATGCTCCCCATTATTAGCTTTTTTTTCTCTCTAGCTTACTATTTCCATCCCTTTATCTGCCTATCTGCTATTGCTCTCTCTGGGTGTCTGTCTCCCTTTATCCACTCATTCCTCTACACCTGCATTCCCCCCCATCCCCATCCCCTACAACACCCCTGTCTTCAACATAATACACGTACCACCTTTTCCTAGCTACTGTCAGTTCTGAAGAAGAGTCACTGGGCTCTTAATTCTCCTTTCTTTCCACAGATGCTGCTAGACATGCTGAGTTTCTCCAGAAATTTCTGATTTGGTATCAAACAATCTAGCTTTTCATATCAGTGTTTCTCAGATCACCTGAACTTCTCACTCTAATACAATTAAAAGTTGAACGTATTTTAAATACTGAAACAACATATTTTCAGCATTGTGTCTGGAAGTGTGCAATGGCTCAAGTTTTGTTCCTAAGTATGCAGAAACACAGAAAATAGGAGCAGGAGTAGGCCATTCAGCCCTTAGAACCTGCTCTGCCATTCAATATGATCATGGCTGAACATCAAGTTCAGTCCCTTATTCTGACTTTCTCCCTATACCTTTTGATCCCTTTAGCCCTAAGGACTACATCTAACTCTTGTTGGTTCTTCTGGCAGGATAGAGGTGTTTACCATGAGGTCTGGTATGACGACCCAGAGAGCCTTTCACTAAAGTCATCTATTGTGAAGAAATTAAAACTTGGTGGTATCGGGGCCTGCTTTGGAAATAGCCTAAACTACAGTGAGAATCCGACAGCAGCAATGCAAACTGAAGACATGTGGAATGCTCTCTGCCCGATCAGATTAAAATGGAGAACTTGAACCATTAATGTTCGCACAATGTGCATCTTTAGTTACACAAGTAATGTGGCAAAAAGTGAGCTAAGCTTCCAACATTGAAAAAGGAAACAAAATCATGTAGACATCAGGAACAGATTTCACAATGTTTGTAAAAGGATCTTAGGTTAGAAAAAGGGTCATGTGCCGGCACAGGCTTCACTGCAATGAAGATTACGGAATCTTACAACGTAGGTTTCATGCTGGTAATTCAATTATGACTCTTCTTCAGTCGAGAGACCCTTCTTCAGAGGATGTGAGACCTGCTGTGTTTCTCCAGCAATTTCTGTGTTTATTTTACATTTATGCTGTTCATTTTGTCTGAACCTTAATTTTGCACTTAGAAGATCTTTTTGTTTTCTGCTTCCATAATTATGGTGTGAATAAATAAAGATGTATTTTCACTGTTTGCAATTTTAAATGCATTAAAACAAATCATTAATCACAACTATTTACCATTTGTTCCACACGATGGGTTTCCAGCTGTCTGTTTCTGGAAAGCAATGTGAATTTTTGCATAAATATGTATATTAAAAGCAATAAAGTATTGGTTTCAAAAGTGAGTTGTTTGAGGAATTTTGAAATTTTGGAAATGCTTTTCTTTTCATTCAGGAGTCATTGCCAAGAGCAGTATATTTATTACCCATCCCTAATTATCCTAGAGAAAGTGGTGGGAGCTGCCCTATCAAACCACTGCAGTCCTTGTGTACATCCACCAAGGAGGCAATTTCAGGATTTTCACTGAAGGAACAGCATTATATTTCAAAGTCAAGATAGTGAGTGATTTGGAGGAGAAGATTCCCACGCATTGTCTGCCCTTGTCCTTCTACAATACAGAAGCAGGAGGAGGCCATTCGGCCTTTCTAACCTACTCCATCTACCTAGTTCTCAATCTCCCTAGAGAATTCCAAAGCTTGACCATGATCCTGAATCCTCTTCATCTGATTCTTAACTGGCACCTCCCTTTATCCTGAGACTAAGTCTGCTGGTTCTGTACCCCAGTAAGAGAGCACATATTTTTATATATATGTTTCAGAGGTAGAAGGAACTGCAGATGCTGGAGAATCTGAGATAACAAGGTGTAGAGCTGGATGAACACAGCAGGCCAAGCAGCATCAGAGGAGCAGGAAAGCTGACAGGTCTAGGCCCGAAATGTCAGCTTGCTTGCTCCTCTGATGCTGCTTGGCGTGCCTGTGTTCATCCAGCTCTACACCTTGTTATCACATATTTTTATATTTTGGGCATTATAACTGCAATACCAGAAGAGTTTTCCAACCTTGAAAAATCAAACAATATACAGTGTCAGCTGTGCCAATTAATATTGCTTTTTGAAGCAGCGAGGGAGAACAAGGTTGCTGACTTGCTCGGTGAGCTGGCTTGTTTTTGTTCAGACGTTTTGTGACCATGTTAGGTGACATCATCAGTGGAACCTCCGATGAAGCGATGTTATTTCTACTCTGCTTGGAATTTGTACTGTCCGGTTCATTATGGTGAGTACTGTCATTTCTGGGTTTGACCTGTATGGGTTTATACATAGGATCCAATTCTATATGTTTGTTGATTGAAGTATGGGTGGAAAACCATGCCTCGAGGAATTCCCGTGCATGTCTATATTTGGCTTGGGCTACTGTGGTTACTTTGTCCCAGTTAAACTGATGGCCTTCATTGTCTGAATGTACAGATATTAAGGAGAGTTCATCGTACCGTTTGCTGCTAGCTGATATTCGTGTATTCTGATGGCTAGTTTCCTTCCTGTCTGTCTGATGTAATGCTTGTGCAGTCGTTGCATGGTATTTTGTTAACCATGTTTGTTGTGCATGTTGTGCATGTTTTATCCTTGTAAGTGTTTGTTGTAGAGTGGCTGTGGGCTTGTGGGCCACCATGATTCCTAGTGGTCTTAGGAGTCTTGTTGTCAGTTCCGATACGTTCCTGATGTAGGGAAGTGTGGTAAATGTGTTGGGTAGTACTGGTGTCATCCTTTTGTTGTCTGTTGTGTTGGCATCTGTCAACGAATTTGCGGGGATATCCATTTAAAGCGAGGATCTTGTATAAGCATTCTTCTTCTCCCCGGCATAATTCTGGAGTGTTGCAGTGTATCCTGGCCCATTTAAATAGTGTCCTAATGTGGCTTGGTTTGTGGATGTTGGGGTGGTTGCTGTGGAACTTGAGGATTTGATCTGTGTGGGTTGCTTTTCTGTATACTGAGGTTTGGAACTGCGCATTTGTCAGTCATTCTACCTTAACACCCAGAAACTGAAGTTGATTGTTGGTTTCGTCTTCCCTTGTGAATTTAATACCTGTGAAAACGCTGTTGATGAGGTGGTGGGTCTCTTGTAATTTGTTGTGTTTAATAATGACAAATGTGTCGTCTACATACCAGACCCACAGTTTGGGTTGAATGTGGGGGAGGGTGGTGTGTTCTAGTCTTTGCATGACTGCTTCTGCGATGAATCCTGAGATGGGTGACCCCATTGGTGTACCGTTGATCTGTTTGTGTATTTGACCATTAAAGAGGTGAGGCAGTACATCTAGTAATTAGAAACCAGCCATCAGAATACACGAACATCAGGTAGCAGCAAAACGGTACGATGAACTCTACCTAATATCTGTACATTAAGACAATGAAGGCCATCAGTTTAATTGGGACAAAGTAACCATAGTAGTAAATAAAACTGAAACAACTACGGATGCTGTAAATCAGGAACAAAAACAAAAACAAAAACAATGTCCTGCAGCTGCTCTGAGACATCCAGAACCCTGGCACCAAGGAGGCAACACACCATCCTGGACTGTCATTTGCGGCCACAGAAATGCCTATCTATTCCATTTGCAATCGAATCCCCTGTAACTATAGTATTTCTATACCTACTGGCTTGTCATATGAGGAGTGGCAAGGGTGTACTTGATTCAATTTAGGAGGGACGGATCTGATTGAAACTGAGAGGCTGGAAAGGTAGTATGTAGACAAGATATTTTGACTGGAAGGAGCGACTAGGACCCAAGGGCACATCCTCAAAGTGAGGAGGAACTGAGATGTGGAGAAATTTCGTCAGCCAGTGGGTGGAGAATCTGTGGAAGTCATCATCACAGAAGGTTCTGAAGGCCAAGAATTTGAGTGTATTTAAGACAGAGATAGATAAGTTCTTGATTGGTAAAGGGATCAAGGGTTACAAGAAAAAAGCAAGAGTATAATGTTGAGAAACATATCAGCCATGATCAAATGGCAGAGCAGACTCAATGGGCCAAATGGTCTAATTCTGTCCCCATACC
>NC_063341.1:76914568-76925328 GCF_021869965.1 Rhincodon typus
GGTATGGGGACAGAATTAGACCATTTGGCCCATTGAGTCTGCTCTGCTCTTTGATCATGGCTGATATGTTTCTCAACATTATACTCTTGCTTTTTTCTTGTAACCCTTGATCCCTTTACCAATCAAGAACTTATCTATCTCTGTCTTAAATACACTCAAATTCTTGGCCTTCAGAACCTTCTGTGATGATGACTTCCACAGATTCTCCACCCACTGGCTGATGAAATTTCTCCACATCTCAGTTCCTCCTCACTTTGAGGGTGTGCCCTTGGGTTCTAGTCGCTCCTTCTAGTCAAAATATCTTGTCTACATACTATCTTTCCAGCCTCTCAGTTTCAATCAGATCCCTCACTCCTAAATTGAATCAAGTACACCCTTGCCACTCCTCGTATGACAAGCCAGTAGGTATAGAAATACTATAGTTACAGGGGATTCGATTGCAAATGGAATAGATAGGCATTTCTGTGGCCGCAAATGACAGTCCAGGATGGTGTGTTGCCTCCCTGGTGCTAAGGCTCTGGATGTCTCAGAGCAGCTGCAGGACATTCTGGAGGGGGAGGACAAACAGCCAGTGGCCATTGTACATGTTGGTGCTAACAACATAGGTAAAAAAAAAGGATAAGATCTTAAAAGCAGAATATAGAGAACTAGAAAGAAAGTCGAAAGGTAATTAGTCAGCGTAGAAACAGCAAGACACATAGGATGAACAAATGGCTGAAAAGATGGTGTGAGGGGGAGCGTTTCAGATTTGTGGGGCATTGGGACTGCTAGAGGAGGTAGGACCTGCACAAACCGCCATGGGTTACACCTGGGCAGGACCAGGACTGATGTCCTTGGGGGGATACTTGATAGAGTGTTTGGGGAGGATTTCAACTAGTGTGGCAGGGTAATGGGAACCAGAGGAGCAGGGTTGTGTATGCAGAAATTGAGGGAGAGATAGAAACCAAGTCAAACATTACAAAGAACAAGAACAGGCAGTGAAATGCTGCTGCAAAGAGCAGGGTAGGTGGTCTGAAATTCATGTGTTTCAATGCGAGAAGTATAATAGGTAAGGCAGATGAACTTAGGCAGGAACTGGAGAATTTTGATTAGAGGCAGCTGTTTGAGGGTAAATCCACATTGGACATGCGTGAGTATTTCAAACAGCAGTTGATAAGAAGTTCAGGAATGGCACATTCCTGTGAGAATGAAGGATAATTATGTGAACCTTGGATGACCAGGGATGTTATGACCTTTGTCAGAAAGAAGAAGGAAGCATATGTAAGGTTTAGGAGGATAGGAACTGATGAAGCCCTTTAAGTAAATAAGGAAAGTAGGAAAGAATTTAAACAAGGAATTAGAAGGACTAAAAAGGGTCATAAAAAGTCATTTGTAAATAGGATTCAGGAAATCCTGAGGCTTTTTATACATATATAGAAAGCAAGAGAATAGGCAGGGTAAGGGTTGGCCCACTCAAGGACAGAAGAATGAATCTACATGTGGAGCCAGAAGAGGTACATGAGATCCTAAACAAATACTTTGTATCAGTATTCACCAAAGAGAAGGAATTGCTGGAGGATGATCTCAGTGAAGGGAGTGTCGAATTTCTAAGCCAAGTTGCTATTAAAAAGAGGTGTTGTCCGTCTTAAAAAGTATTAAGGTAGATAAATCCCCAGGTCCTGATGGGATCTATCCCAGAATATTGGGGTAGCCAGGAGAACAAATTGCTGGAGAATTGAGAGACATCTTTGTATCCTCTTTGGCTACAAGTGAGGACTCAGAGGATTGGAGAATAACCAATGTTGTCCCATCGTTTAAGAAGGATAACAGGGATAATCCTGGAAATTAAAGACTTGGGAGAGTCACATCAATAGTAAGGAAATTATTGGAAAAGATTCTCAGGGACAAGGTCTGTACGCATTGAGAAGCAAATGGATTTATTAGCAATAGGCAGCATGGTTTTGTCCGGGGGCGGTCGTGCCTCACTAACTTGATCGCGTTTTTGAGGAGGTGACGAAGATGATTGCTGAGGGAAAAGAGGTTGATGTTGTCTACATGGACTTCCGTAAAGGTTTTGACAAGGTCCCTCATGACTGGTACGGAAGGTAAAGTCACATGGTATCAAGGGTGAGCTGGCAAGATGAATACAGAACTGGCTTAGTCATAGGAGAAAGCAGGTAGCGATGGAAGGATGCTTTTTCCAGATTGAGGGTTTTGACTAGTGGTGTTCCACAGGGATCAGTGCTGGGACCTCTGCTGTTCATGGTCTACATAAATGATTTGGAGGAATACGTAGCTGGTCTAATTAGTAAGTTTGCGGATGACACAAAGATTGGTGGAGTTGTGGACAGTGAGGAGGATTGTGAGAGGATACAGCAGAATATAGATCATGGAGGCATGGGCAGAAAAGTGGCAGATGGAGTTTAATCCGAATAAACGTGAGGTGATGCATTTTGGAAGGTCAAGCACAGGTGGAAATTACACAGTGAATGGCAGAACCCTTAGGATATGCAGAAGGATCTGGGTGTACCGGTCTACAGATCGCTGAAGGTGGCAGCGCAGGTAGGTATGGTAGTAAAAAAGGCTTATGACATTCTTGCCTTCATTGGAAGGGACATTGAGTATGAGGATAGACAAGTTATGCTGCAGCTTTATAGAACTTTAGTTAGGCCACACTTGGAATATTGCATACAGTCCTGGTCACCACACTACCAGAAGGATGTGGATGCTTTGGAGAGGGTACAGAAAAGGTTTACCAGGATGTTGCCTGGTGTGGGGGATTTTAGCAATGATGAAAGGTTGGATAGGCTGGGTTTGTTTCACTGGAACGCAGGAGGTTGAAGGGCAACCTGATAGAAGTTTATAAGATTGTGAATAGCATGGATAGAGTGGAAAGTATGCAGCCTTTTCCCAGGGTGGAGGGGTCAGTTACTAGGGGACACAGGTTCAAGGTGCGAGGGAGGAAGTTTAAAGTACCTGGAACGCGCTGCCAGAGGAGGTGGTGGAAGCAGACACAATAACAGCATTCAAGAAACACCTGGATGAATACATAAATAGGATGGGAATAGAGGGATACGGATCCTGTAAGTGAAGGCAGTTTTAGTATGGAAGGGCAAAATGTGTCAGCACAGACTTGGAGGGCTGAAGGGCCTGTTCCTGTGCTGTATTTTTCTTTGTTTTTTCTGAGCCTTTCATCCCCAGGATCATTCTTGTAAACCTCCTCTGGAACCCCCCAACACCAGCACATCCTTCCTTAGGTAGTGGACCCAAAATGCTCACAAAATTCCAAATGCGATCTGACCAGAGCCATGTACATTATCAGCAGTTAATCTCCCCTCTTGTATTTTAGCCCTCTTGAAATGAATGCAAACATTCTATTTGTTGACCTAATTGCTAAGGGAACTTGCATGTTAACCTTAAGAGAATTCGGAACTAAGACTCCAAAGTCCATTTGTGCTTTAGATTTCTGAAGCCTTTTCCCATTTAGAAAATAGTCTATGTCTCCATTCTTCCTACCAAAGTGCATAACCTCACACTTTCCCACATTGTATTCCATCTGTAAATTCTCACTCTCCTAGCCCGTCTCAGATCTTATGTAGCCTCCCTGCTTCCTCTACACAACTGTCCACCCACCTGTCTTTGTGTCAGCTGCAAACTTAGCAACAATGCCCTCAGTTCCTTCATTCAGATTGTTAATGTATACCATGAACAATAAAGGACCCAAAACAAACCCCTGTGGAACTTCATTAGTCATCAGCTGCAATCCTGAAAAAGACCCCTTCATCCCTACTCTCTGACTTTGCCAGTCAGCCAATCTTCTATACAAGCCAGTACATTGCCCAAAACACCATGGGGTCTCATTTAGCAGTCTCTTGTATGGTACTTTGTCAAAGGCCTTCTGGAAATCCAAATAGATCATATCCACTGGCTCTCCTTTGTCTAACTTGCTCATTACCTCCTCAAAGAATTCGAACAGATTTGTCAGGCATGACCTCCTGTTTGCAAAAATGGTGCTGACCCTGCTATACTTTACCATGCACTTTCAAGTCGTCCACAATCTCGTCCTCAATAATAGACTCTAAAATTTTATCAACGACCAAGGTCAGACTAACCGGTCCATAGCTTCCTGTCTTCTGCCTCCCTCCTTTCTACAACCGGGATATTATATTAACCATTTTTGAATCCTCTGGGACCCTCCCTGACTCCAATGAATCCTGAAAGATCACCACCAATGCCTCTACGGTCATAGAGTCTTACTGCGCAGAAACAGACTCTTTGGTCCAACTCATCCCACCGACCAGGCATCCCAAAACTGACCTAGTCCCATTTGGCCCATATTCCTATAAACCCTTCTTATTCATATACCCATACAGATGCCTTGTAAATGTTGTAAATTTACCCCAATCTACCACTTCCTCAGGCAGCTCATTCCATACATGCACCACCCTCTGTGTGAAAAAGTTGCCCTCTTAGGTCCCTTTTAAATGTTTCCCCTCTCAACTTATACCTATGCCCTCTAGTTTATGACTCCCCCACCATAGGAAAAAGGTCCTGGCTATTCATGCTATCCATGCCCCTCATGTATATAAGGTAAACTCTTAGCCTCTGACATTCCAGGTAAAAAAGCCCCAGCCTATTCAGCCTCTCCCTATAACTCAAACCCTCTAGTCCTGGCAACATCCGTGTAAATCTCATCTTCACCTTCTTAGGTTTAATCACATCTTTAGAAGGGCGATCAGAATTGTACGCAGCATTCTAAAATTGGCCTCACCAATGTCTTGTACAACCGTAACATGACATCCCAACTCCTATACTCAATGTTCTGACCAAAGAAGACAAACAATCTCCTCAGCTATCTCCTTCAGAACTCTAGAGTGAAGTCCATCTGACCCAGGTAATTTATCCATTGTCAGACCTTTCAGCTTCCCTAGCACCTTCTCCTTAGTGATGGCCATTCAACTCATCCCTGAATCGTTTGAAATTCTGTTGTGGTGCTGGTGCCTTCCACTGTGAAAACTGATGCAAAGTACTTGTTCAGTTCCTCCACCATTTCTTTGTTCCCTATTACTACTTCTCCAAACTCACTTTCTAGTGGTCCATGCTCACTCTTGCCTCTCTCTAATCTTTTAGATACCTAAAAAATATATTTAAAAAAATTTCTTGTAAACTTTTATATATCTAGCTAGCTTACCCTCATTTCATCTTCTCCCAGGTACTCATTTTTTAGTTATCCTGTGCAGAATTTTAAAGTATTCCCACTAATCTTCACCACATTGTCTGCTTTTTCTTTTGCTTTTATGCTGTCTGTGACTTCCTTTGTCAGCCATGTTTGCCTCGCCTTCCCTTAGTATGTTGAGTCTCACTACCAACCTGATTTTCCCAGTGTACCTGCATTTTGAAGCCCCCGTGATTATTGTAATAGTGCCTTTCTCGAATCCCTTTTTACATCTCCTGATGCATTTTCTTCCCCACATCCTGACTACTGCTCGGAGGTCTGTTTGTAACTCCCATCAATGTCTTTTGTCCTTTGTGGTTCCTCAATCTACAACACAGATTCCACTTCTTCCGTCGTACATCACTTGTTGCTATCAATTTCATTTAATTTCTTACCAAGAAGGCAACCTTGCCCCTTCTGCCCATCTGCTTGTCCTTTCAATAGGATGTGTATCCTTGGGATATTTCTTTCTTTCTCAGCCCTGATGCACTTGCATCCATGTTTCTGTAATCTTTCCCCTCCCACTCCAAATTCCTCTGCAGTCCAGATGAGTTATCCTGAACCCGGGCAACTCAGCTTTTAGGATTCTTGATGCTGGCAACGGAGAACAGCGTCTATTCCCCTTCCTGATTACGTTTCTCTTTTCTCCCCTGTAATGGCTCCTGTACCACGATGCTATGGTCCTTTTGTTCATCCTCCCTACAGCCCCTACTCCCATCCACACAGGGAGTAAGAATCTCAAACCTATTAGACAAGCTCAAGGACTGAGGCTCCTTGAGTACTGTCTTCTGGATTCCTCTACCTGCCTCATTCATAGTCACACTCTCCTGTCCCTGACCACTGACTGAATTTGAGGTAGTGAATTTAAGAGATGTGATTGCCTCCTGAAATACAATGTCCAGGTAACTCTGCCCCTCCCTGAAGTGTCGCAGTTTTTGAAGCTCAGACTCCAGCTCATCAACTCAGTCAAAGTTCCTCCAGCAACAAACACTTGCTACAGACGTGGTCACTATGAACCACAATGAGGTCCACCAGCTCCAAAATCCTGCAGGTATAACACATCACCTAGTCTAGCAACTCTACTTCAATAGAGGTATTAATAGACTTAGGTATTAATTTGATTTTTTTAAAAAAGTCTTCCCATTCTTTCAGTTTGTAGCCTGTAAATATTTCCCCTACTTACCTTCAATCTGAAAGGAACCTATAATAGATAGATGAATTAGGAACTATCAGCGACAAATGAACTTTCGATTTACCTGTGATGTCACTCTTTCCATGCTAGGCTCCTGATTCTAGGCTTCAATTTATCCTGATTAAAAATGGTTTACAAATTATGAGCCCAAAAAAATCAAGCAAAAAACACCTCTTCCCCTCTGAATCAAAATCCCACGCTGCCTCTGAATTCTCAAACAATACTCATTCGGGCTGTGTCTCATTCAGGATGGGATCTCTCCTTCCTGATCAAGCGAAGCTTAGGTTCATGTGCTTTTAGTAGGCCCTCTCTTCAACAGAGGTGAGACAAGTCTCACCAGTCAAGCTTCAATAGTAATTAACATCTATTAAGGACCTATTCAGGCTTCAGTCAGCTGCATCAGTGACCATATTGACTTATTCAGTGATTTACTGCATTTTAAAGTTTTAAAACGGAGAAAGAAAAGATTTACAAGTTCTATTCCCATGTTGCCTCCAAATTTCCTGAACTGTATACTCACTCAGGCTGTGTATCACTCTAATGTGATCTGTCCTTCCTCAACGTACAAGGCTTACTGAGTTTCCAACTTTGGAACAGAAATGGCAACAAAGTCAAATTCAGACAAAACGTTTATTTAAACTCATTTCTGGGATGTGGGCATCGCTGGCTGCGCCATCATTTATTGCCCAGCCCTGGTGGCCCTTGAGAAGGTGGTGCTGAGCTGCCTTCTTGAACCACTTTGAACTGAGTATCTTATCTCACCATTTCCAATGACAATTAAGAATCAACTACATTGCTGTGGGTCTGGAGTCATGTGTAGGCTAGACTGGGTAAGAACAGCAGATTTCCAGTGATTGTTATGATTTAATTAAAGGAATATTAATTCAGCACTTACAGTTAGAAACACTCTATCACAATTTGTGTTTTGCCAAGTAAGTTACATGTGTTCAATCATTCTACATTGATTGCACTGGTTTGGATTACATTTACATTCACATTCTCCACAGCTGTATAATAACCATTTCCGATCTTCTCTGATTCTGTTTGACTGAGATGTGTATTGATGCAAATTAACAGGATGTTCAAAAAACCAAAGAACTGCGAATGCTGGAAATCACAAACAAAATCAGAAAGTGCTAGAAAAACTCAGGAGGTCTGGCAGCATCTGTGTGGACAAAGAGAGTTAATGTTTTGAGTCCAGAGACCCTTTCTCAATTCTGAAAAAACAAAGTGTCACTGAACCCAAAATATTAATTTTCTGCTTTCTCCCCTTGCTGCCAGATCTGTTGAAGTTTTCCAGCAATTTCTGATTTTGTAACATGACGTTCAGCTGGTCAGACGCTAGGAATACTGTGGCGAGTAACTCACCTCCTGACTCCCCAAAGCCTGTCCACCATCTACAAGGCACAAGTCAGGAGTGTGATGGAATACTCTCCATTTGCCTGGATGAGTGCAGCCCCAACAACACTCAAGAAGCTTGACACCATCCAGGACAAAGCAGCCCGCTTGATAGGCACTAAATACACAAGCATCCACTCCCTCCATCACTGAAGCTCAGTAGCAGTGTGTACTATCTACAAGATGCATTGCAGAAATTCACCAAAGATTCTCAAAAAGCACCTTCCAAACCCACAACCACTTCCGTTTAGAAGGACAAGGGCAGCAGAACCATGGGAACACCACCACCTTCAATTTCCCCTCCAAACCACTCACCATCCTGACTTGGAAATATATCACTGTTCCTTCACCATCGCTGGGTCGAAATCCTGGTATTCTCTCCCTAATGGCATTGTGGGTCAATCCACAGCAGGTGGACTGCAGCGGTTCAAGAAGGCAGCTCACCCCCACCTTCTCAAGGGCAACTAGGGACTGGCAATAAATGCTGGCCAGCCAGTGACACCCCATCCCACAAATACATAAATTTAAAAAAAAAATCTTCCAGAAATGACTCCAATCAGCAGAGTGTTTACCTCCTGATACCCATTGATTCCAGTTTTGCTAGGCCTCCTTGGTTGAATGCAGCCTTGATGTCAAGGGCTTTCACTTTCACCTCACCTCTGGAATTCAGCTCTTTCGTCCATGTTTGGACCAAGGCTGTAGTGAGGTCAGGAGCTGAGTGGCCCTGGCGGAACCCAAACTGGGCATCACTGAGCAGGTGCTGCTTTATAGCACTGTTAATGACACTTTCCATCACTTTACTGTTGTTCGAGAGTACACTGATGGGATGTATTTGTCCCGCTTTTTGTGTTCAGGACATACCTGAGCAATTTTCCACATTGTCAGGTAGATGCCAGAGTTGCAACTGTACTGGCTGAGCTTCGCTAGGGGAGCGGCAAGTTATGTAGCACAAATCTTCAATACTATTACCAAAATGCTGTTAGGGCCTATTGCCTTTGCAGTTTCTAGTGTCTCTAGCTGTTTCCTGATATCACAAGTGAATCAAGTTGGCTGAAGACTTGTATCTGTAATGCTGGGGACCACTAGATGAGGCCAAGATGGATCATCCACTTGCCACTCCTGGCTGAATATTGTTGCAAATACTTCAGCCTTATCTTTCACTCTGATGTGCTGGGCTCTTCCATTATTGCGGATGAGGATATCTGTGAAGTTTTCCTTGCCCATGTTTAACCTGAAGCCATGAAACTTCATGGGGTCTGGAGTCAATGTTTAAGTCTCTGAGGGCAACTCTCTCCTGACTCCATACCACTGTGCCATCACTACTGTTGGGTCTGTCCTGCCAGTAGGACAGTACATATCCAGGGATGGTGATGGTGGAATCTGGAACACTTTCTGTAAGGTATAATTCCATAAGTACGACTGTGTCAGAATGTTGCTTGATGTGTCTGTAAGACAGCTCTTCCAATTTTGGCACCAACTCTCAAATGTTAGTGAAGAGGACTTTGCAGTGTCAATAGGGTTGTTTCTGCTGTTGTTGTTTCAGTCACGAGGTCGATACTAGGTGGTCTGTCCAGACTTATTTCTTTGTTGAGACTTTGTAATAATCTGTACAACTGAATGGCTTGCTAGGCCAGACAGAGGGGAGTTAAGAGTCAACCACATTGTTGTGGGTCTGGACTCATATGTAGGTCAGACCAGGTAAGGGCAGCAGTTTCATTCCCTAAAGGACATCAGTGAGCAAGATGAGTTTTCCCGCAACAATGAACAACAGTTTCATGGTCATCAGCAGATTCTTAATTCCAGATATTTTTATGGAACTCAAATTCTACTATCTGCTGTGGCAGAATTTCAACCCAGGTCTCCAGAATATTAGAGATAACAAGGTGTAGAGTTGGATGAACACAGCAGGCCAAGCAGCATCAGAGGAGCAGGAAAGCTGACGTTTTGGGCCGAGACCCAATGACAGCTTTCCTGCTCCTCTGATGTTGCTTGACCTGTTGTGTTCATCCAGCTCTACACCTTGTTATCTCAGAGTCTCCAGCATCTGCAGTTCCTACTCTCTCCGGAACATTAGGTGACTTTTGGGATTAATAGTCTAGCAATAATACCACGAGACGATTTCCTCCCGAGAGTGGGTGCATGATTCAAAGCATGTACATGATTCAGGGTGTGTACGTGATTCAGAGTGTGTACATGATTCAGAGCATGTACATGATTCAGAGCGTGCACATGATTGAGAGTATGTACATGATTCAGCATGTGTACATGATTCAGAGTGTGTACGTGATTCAGGGTGTGTACGTGATTCAGAGCATGTACATGATTCAG
Source organism: Rhincodon typus (assembly GCF_021869965.1). NCBI lineage: Eukaryota > Metazoa > Chordata > Chondrichthyes > Orectolobiformes > Rhincodontidae > Rhincodon > Rhincodon typus. The sequence continues at coordinate 76,924,681 of NC_063341.1, forward strand.
AGTGTGTACGTGATTCAGGGTGTGTACGTGATTCAGGGTGTGTACGTGATTCAGAGTGTGTACGTGATTCAGAGTGTGTACGTGATTCAGAGTATGTACGTGATTCAGGGTGTGTACGTGATTCAGGGTGTGTTCATGATTCAGGGTGTGTTCATGATTCAGAGTATGTACGTGATTCAGAGTGTGTACGTGATTCAGAGTATGTACATGATTCAGAGTGTGTACGTGATTCAGAGTGTGTACATGATTCAGAGTGTGTACATGATTCAGAGTGTGTACGTGATTCAGAGTGTGTACGTGATTCAGGGTGTGTACGTGATTCAGGGTGTGTACGTGATTCAGAGTGTGTACGTGATTCAGGGTGTGTACGTGATTCAGGGTGTGTACGTGCATCAGAGTGTGTACGTGATTCAGGGTGTGTACGTGATTCAGGGTGTGTACGTGATTCAGGGTGTGTACGTGATTCAGAGTATGTACGTGATTCAGGGTGTGTACATGTTTCAGAGTATGTACATGATTCAGGGTGTGTACGTGATTCAGACTGTGTACGTGATTCAGAGTATGTACATGATTCAGGGTGTGTACATGATTCAGAGTATGTACGTGATTCAGAGTGTGTACGTGATTCAGAGTGTGTACGTGATTCAG
>NC_063341.1:76925338-76949285 GCF_021869965.1 Rhincodon typus
ACGTGATTCAGAGTGTGTACGTGATTCAGGGTGTGTACATGATTCAGGGTGTGTGCATGATTCAGAGTATGTACATTATTCAGGGTGTGTACATGATTCAGAGTGTGTACATGATTCAGAGTGTGTACGTGATTCAGGGTCTGTACATGATTCAGAGCGTGTCCGTGATTCAGCGTGTGTATATGATTCAGGGTGTGTTTCTGATTCAGAATGTATACATGAATCAGAGTGCAAGCATACTCTGTACATAAATTTGTGCATTTGGTTGAAGATTCTGAACTACAGATTTTGCAGCAATCAGTGAACCAGAAGCCCAATAGATGAAAAATAGTGAAATATTCTTCCAAATTCACCAATAAAGTTTCCTTGTCTGAGCTAATACAAAGCCAGTTGTTTGTGTGTTATTTTTGCATTGAGGATTAAACAGGTACAGAAAGCATCATGTAAGTTACTGACTGTGATCCGGGATCATTTTCTAGTTTCTCCCTTTAACCTGAACCATTGGTTTCAACAGCCATTACCTCCAGAACCGGATTGCTATCAACACCAAGCTCCTTCCCAATTCACACCCCATCCTGATGTGGAAACATGTCACCGTGTCACAATCTCCAACCTCCTCCTTAGCAGCAGTGTATGGGGTCACTTTCACCGCAGGAACCAAGTGTTCTGTTTTGGATTGTAGTTACCCATTTTATTACTTCTCTGTTCTATCAGTGTCAGTAGGGCTCTGCTCCTCACTGATCATATGGTTAATGATGTCACAAAGTGAAGGAGACAACAGAGAGGAGAATTTATCTGTGTGGTTCAACGTGTAATTCATTCCTCCTCTTATCTGCTACTGTCACTGAGCTTCACAAAAACTTGTCATTTGTTTTACTAGTTACAAAAGAATTAATTCAACATTTCATTCGGAATCTAATGTCATATTGTAATACACATTTTCAGGTGCTTATCGATAATACTAAGACTAAGAGACACATTATTGAATCCTTCTGACTTGTTCTCATCAGGACACACACAAAAATGACAAATTTCAAAAGAAGCAATAGTTTACATTGACTGCAAATACAGTACTGATCAGATGGCATGTTGACACTGGTTGGTTGAAGCATTACCATTAAGATGTCCATGCCTTATTGAATTCAAAAAGGCACATTATCTAGATAAATACATCGCATTTCTAGCAACTGTTAAAGTGTTCAGGCAGGTATGGCAGTCTAGAGGGTAGGACTAAAAGAACCTCATCCTCTGCAATTCTCCAATAAGCTCGAGGATTATACAACTTATTTGAAAAAGGGCAGGATCTGGAGGGATGAGGGAACTGACTGTGGTATGGCAGAAGATAATTATATTGGAGACGGAACATGGCGATGGAACTGTAATGTTGTTACAGTATGAGTTAGAGTACTTAGGGGACCTTGTCAAATGCTTTCGTAAAGTCCAAGTAGACAACATTCACTGTTCATCAATCGTCTTTGTCACTTACAGAAAATACTTAATCAGTTTTGTGATACAAGACCATCCCCACACAAAGCCATGCTGACTACCCTTAATAAGTCCATGTTTTTCCAAGTATGAGTAAATCCTGTCCCTAAGAATGATCTTCAATAATTTCCTTCCAACCGATATAAGGTTCATCAGCCTATAATTTCCTGGATTATGCCTGTTGTCCTTCTTAAACAAAGGAAAAACACTGGCTATTCTAACCTGGGGGTGCTAAAGAGAATACAATGATTTCTGCCAAGTCGCCAGCAATCTCCTGTTTTGTGAGTAATGGAAGAGACAATTCACTGAAGTGTGTAAAAACAGCAGTCGAGAATTCATATTAAGGAATTTCAACATAGGGTTGAAGGGGGAGTTGGGGGGCATTTAAAATGAAATTGGAGGGAGTACAGACCCAACATGTTGCCTTTTGGGTAAAATCCAGGAGCAACAGCCCAGTGAACCCTAGATGTTGAGGAATATTCAGGACTGGATGACAAAGAATACAGACAAAGAATAGAGAGGCCCTAGTGGAGTATACAAAGTGTAAGGGGGAGCTAAGGAAAGTAATTAAGACATGACAAAGCACTATTGGGTAGAATTAGGGACAATCCGAAGATACTCTATGAACATCTTAAGTGGAAATGGTTACGTGGGAAAAGAGTAGAGCCCATTAAAGACCAAGGGGGCAATCTGTGAGGCAGGTGATATTGGTGGGAAGTTAAATAGCTACCTCACATCTGTCTTCAGTCAGGAGGAGGATGTAGAAATGAATTGGGGAAGAGGGACTGTGAGATTCTTGAGCACATTAACATTGGGAATAAGGAGGTACTGGAAGTTTTGGTGGGTTTAAAACTGGACAAATCGTCAGGTCCAGATGACTTGTATCCCAGGTAAATGTGGGAGATGAGTAAGGAAATTACAGGAGCTCTCACCCCAATTTTAATACTTCTCTGGCCAAAAGGAGGGACCAGAAGACTGGGGGACAGTGACTATGGTTCCACTTTTCTAAAAGGGTGGAAAAGGTAAATTATGGAATTACAGACCAGTGAGTCTCCCATCAGTAACAGGGAAACTATTGGAGAAAGCGGTGAAGTCAAGTTTGGCCCAGTGCAGTACCCAGCAGCAATGGTGGCATCTGCATTGCTAAGGTCCAGCAAGGACTCATAGTGGCGAGGGTGTTGGTGGAGGCGAGATGGTACTGAGGAGTGGTAATTTTTGTTCCAGCAGCCGGGACATAGCAAAGGGGACTCATGCCTGGCCATCCGGCCCATGGCAAAGCACTAAATGAGAAGGACTATAAAGTTTAACAATTTATCTTTATTTCTTTATTTTCTACCTTTATATTCTTTGTTTTGGCTGTTTCTCTGGTTTGAGATGGTGCTGGAGAGTGGCGACACAACACAACACTTTTCACTGTATTTTGTAATAAAATACACGTAACAATAAATAAATCAAATCAAATAATCTCTGCCTAGAGAGGCAAAGTTTGATAAAAATTGTGCCTGTAACTAAAGAAGGATGCGCTGGCCTTGGAGGAGATCCAGTGAAGGCTTCTAAGATTGATAGTGGGGATGAAGGGCTTGTTACACGAGGATTGATTCAGGACTCTGGTTTTGTACTCAACAGAGGGAATCTGATTGAAACTTACAGAATACTATGAAGCCTGGATAGAGTGGACATAGAAAAGGTGTTGCCACTAAAAGGACAGACTAGCATCTATGGGCATAGCCTCAGAGTGAAGGGATGACGTTTAGAACTGAGATAAGGAGGAATTTCTTCAGCCAGAAGGTGGTTAAGCTATGGAACTCTTGCCTCAGAAGGCTGTGGAGGCCAAGCCATTGAGTGTATTTAAGACTGAGATAGATAAGTTCTTCATTGGTAAACAAATCATAGGTTAAGGGGAGAAGGAAGGAGAATGGGGTTGGAAAACATATCAGCCATGATCAAATGGTGGAGCAGACACATTGGGCTGAATGGCCTAATTCAACTCCTATCTCTTATGGTCTTTAGCAATATTCAGCATGGCTTTGTCAGAGGGAAATCATGCTTAAGAAGTTTGAGTGAATTTTTTGAGGACGTGATCAGGTCTATCGATGAGGGTAGTCCAGTTGATTTATTGGATTTTAACATAGTCTTTGACAAAGTCCCACATGGAAAATTAATAAAGAGAGTAAAGCACACAGAATCTAGGTTACCTTGGTGAGTTAGATCCAAAATTGGTTTAATGGTAAGAAACAGAGTGGTGGAAGAAGGCTGTTTGTGTGACTGAAAGCCGTTGTGCAGTGGTGTACCACAGTGATCAGTGCTGGGTCCCCATTTTTCATTATAGATATAGATATACATGATATAGATGAGAATGGGGGTGTGGGGATGATGTGTAAGTTTGCATATGACGCAAAGATTGGCTAGGTGAGAAAGAAGGTTTTAGTTACAAGAGGATAGAAAGGGTTTAGTCAAATGGGCAGATCAGTGTCATATGGAATTTAACCCACAAATGTGCGGGGTAGAAGCTGCATCTTGGAAGAAGGAACAAGATTTGAGATTCCTGAATAAATGACAGGATACTAGAAAGCTCAGAGGAACAGAAGGATATTGGGGTGCTTATCCACAAATTTCTGAAGGTGGCAGGTTAGGTTACAAGTGTAGTTAAGGAGCCACATGGGACCCTTACCTTTTTCAGTCATATCATTGATTATCAGAACAGAGAGATCATGTTGGAACTGTACAGAACTTGGTTAGGCTACAGCTGGAATACTGCATGCAGTTCTGGTCACCACACTATAGGAAGGTTGTGATTGAATGTTATGACACTTGGAGTGTTCATCCAGGCACTTTTTAAAGGTTGTGAGGTTTCCTGCCTCGACTATCCTCCAGACCAGTGTGATTGCACTGAAAAGGATACGGAGGAAATTGACAGGACTTTTTTTCATTCGTTCACAGTATGTTGGTGCGACTGGTTAGACCAGCATTCATTGCCCACCCCTGATTGCCAGGAGGGAAGTTGAGAGTCAACCACATTGACGTGGGTCTGGAGTCACATGTAGGTCTGACCAGCTAAAGCTGGCAGTTTCCTTCCCTAAAAGTCATTAACGAACCAGATGGGCTGCTCCTGACAATTGTCAATAGTTTCATGGTTCACTAGATCCCAAATTCCAGATTCTGTATTGAATTCAAACTCTATCATTTGCCATGGCAGCATCTTTAGGGAGGAGGTATACAGGGAATTTGAGGAAAAAACTTTTTCACCCAGAGGGTAGTGGGGTCTGGAGGATAACTGAGGCAGGAAACCTCACAAACTTTAAAAAGTGCTTGGATGAGCACTTGAAGTGTCATCACATTCAAAGCTACAGGCCAAGTGTGGGATAAAGGCAGGAGTCAGAGAGTGGTGGTGGAGGGTTGCTTTTCGGACTGAATACCTGTGACCAGCAGTGTGCCACAAGGATTGGTACTGGGTCCACTGCTTTTGTCATTTATATAAATGGCTTGAATATGAATATAGGAGGTATGGTGAGGAAGTTTGTAAATGACACCAAAATTGGTGGTTCAGTGGACAGCAAAGAAGGTTACCTCAGAGTACAGTGGGACCTTGATCAGATGGGTAAATGGGCCAAGGAGTGGCAGATGGAGTTTAAGTTAGATAAATGTGAGGTGCTGCATTTTGTAAGGACAAATCAGGGCAAGACTTATATACTTAAAAGTAAGGTTCTGGAGAGTGTTGTTGAACGAAGAGGCCTTAGGGTGCAGGTTCAAGTTCCATTAAATTAGAGGTGCAGGTAGACAGGGTAGTGAAGAAAGCATTTAGTAGGCTTGCCTTTATTGGTCAATGCATTGAGTACTGAAGTTGGGAGGTCATGTTGCAACTGTACAGGACATTGCTGAGGCCACTTTTGGAATACTGTGTTCAGTTCTGGTCTCCCTGCAATAGGAAAGATGTTGTGAAACTTGAAAGGGTTCAGAAAAGATTTATAAGGATGTTGCCAGGTTTGGAGGGTTTGAGCTATGGGGAGAGGCTGAAAAGGTTGGGGCTTTTTTCCCTGGAGCGTCAGAGGATGAGGGGTGACCTCATAGAATTTTATAAAATAATGAGGGGCATGGATATGGTGAATAGCCAAGGTCTTTTTCCCAGGATAGGAGAGTCTAAAACTAGAGGGTATATGTTTAAGGTGACAGGGGAAAGATTTAAAAGGGACCCAACAGGCAACATTTTCATGCAGAGGGTGGTGTGTATATGGAACGAGCTGCCAGAGAAGGTGATGGAGGCGGGTATGGTTACAATTTAAAAGGCTTCTAGACAGGTATATAAATAGGAAGGGTTTAGAGGGATATGGGCCAAATGCTTGCAAATGGAACTAGATCAGTTTAGGATATCTGATTGGTGCAGATGAGTTGGGCCGAAGGATTCTGTTTCCATGCACTATGACTCATTAACTCTGACTATGATTAAGTGGAAGCCAAACTCTGATTTTTGTGGAGCCACAAGTATGACAGTCTGCCAATCTGAATAGCCAATTTATTCACAATGTTGTCTGCCTCTTAACCAATTCCTAATCCATGCCAGTATTTTACCTTTAATCCTACATGCTCTAATTGTTATTACAAACCTGCTGTGTGGATCAGTAAATCCAAATTCACCATATCCACTGGTTCCGGTATCTGTTTTGCTCGTTAAGTCCTCAAAAAATTCCAACACGTTTAGCAAATGTGAATTGCCTTTCTCATAAATCCATGTTTACTCTGTCCAATCCTACTATTATTTTCTAAGTGATCAATTCTCACATACTTTATCATGGATTCTAGCACGTCCCCTCCACTGTGATATTGGGACATTTTTGAAGTTATCAATGTAACCATGTTCACAAATACTCTTTCTCTCAATCTTTCTTATTTTACAGCCTGGTAGATGTCAGGTGCCTGCAAATCCTTACAGAGGTGCTCCTTGCAGTTCTTACCTTATGAAGTCCATACCATACAAAGAAATTGTGCAGCAACTGTCTAAATCTATTACAGGCAGATACTGGGATGATTACCACAAAGCCCCATATTACGTTTACCTGGTAAGACTGCCAAATTGAAACAAAAAGTTTACAATTTTGCAAAGATCAGTATCAGGTCAGAAGATTGGATACCTGTGATTTAACATCATAGCCTTCGAGAGGCAGTCTCACAGGGCAGTTGGAAAATCATAATCATTAAGCAGAGTCAAGATGGATTTGTGAAAGGCAAGTCATAAATGTGTTACCGTTTCTTGAGAATGAAACTACTAAATTGGATAGGAGCGGCATGATGGTTCAGTGGCTTGCACATTCCCTCGTGGCTGCATGGGTTTCCTCCGGGTGCTCTGGCTTCCTCCTACATGCCAAAGATATCCAGGTTAGGTGGACTGGCCATGGGAAATGCAGGGTTATGTGGATAGGGTAGGGGTGTATCTGGTTGGGATGCTCTTCGGAGGATTGGTGTGGATTTAATGGACCAAATGGCCTGCTTCCACACTGTGGGGATGTTCTGATTTCTAAGTGTCGGATTTGGTGAATTTGGATTTTCAAATAGCATTCATGACAGACTGTTACACTAAATTCACATTATTGGGGGAGTAATATGTCATATGGAGTTAGGATCTTTTATAGACATGGGAAAGACAATGGGAATAAACTAGTCATTTTAAAGTAGACAAGCTGTAACTGATTGGGTTCTGCAACGAACAATACTTGGGTTTCAGCTAATTACAATCTACATCAGTGACAGAAAAGCCTACGTTCAAGTCCCATCTGCTCTAGTAGTGTGTCATAACATGTGAACAAACTGATTGAAAATATGTAGAAGAGGGAATTGATTGCAACATGTTTGAAACATGTATGCTAACTGTTTGAAATTGGGGGGTGGGGTGGTGGAATGTGAGCCGTGAAATGGATATCAAGGACAAAATGTGCTTTAATTTGTTGGATCTTCTTGGAGGTTTTGTCAAAGCCTAACTTTTGTTTACAATGTAGACTCATTGATTTCAGGAGTTCCTCTTCCGTCCTCAAGTCACACAGTTAAAATGCCTCCTGCAGTTGTGTTGAAAAATGGGATATTTAGATTCTATGAGAATTAGAAGAATCTACCAATATGCTAAATTATCATCTCTACAACCAATCAAAAGCCACAACACACAAGGCAAATAGTAATTTTTAAGACACCACAGTACTACAATTAGTACAAGACAACAAGCATTACTTAGCAGCAAATACTTTTTCAACATAACTGATATACAATTCCACACACAAATAGACATCACCCTAAACACACATTTCAGTTTGTTAAGTTCACAGCGAATACATTTCAATCACATTTGCAAAAATAATAGAGGGAGTTGATGATGAATTTGTGAGTAATATCAAGATGAATATCAAGAGCTTCTTTAAATATAAAAAAGAGAGAAGCAAAAGTGAATGAAGCTGGGGAGATAATATAGGGAAGCAGGAAATGGCAGCAAAATTAAACAAACACTTTGCATCAATCTTCACAGCAAAAGACACTAATATCATTCTGGAATTATTAAATAATCAAGGGTCAAAAGCTCAGGAAATAAATACAGTAACTATCACTAGAGAAAAACTGGTAGGGAAACTAATGGGGGTAAAGACCAATTTGTCCCCTGTACCTGACGCGAAGTCTCTTACAGAGATAGCAGATGCACTGGTAGTAATGATATAGGAATCCTTAGATTCTGGAAAAGTCCCAGAGGATTAGAAAATTAGCACCTTTCTTAAAAAAAAGCAAGTTGACAAAAACAGGTGATTATTTACCAGTTAACCTAAAGTTTGTTGGAAAAATGTTATAAAGAGGTAATAGTGGAACATTTAGAAATACATAATGTGATCAAACAGAAGGGGAATTCATGCCTGACAAATTTACTCGAATTCTTTGAGGAGGTAACAAATAAGATAGATAAAGGAAAGTAGATATAATATGGTTACAGAGATAGTAGGAATTGCCGATGCTGAAGAATCTGAGATAACAAGGTGTAGAGCTGGATGAACACAGCAGGCCAAGCAGCATCAGAGGAGCAGGAAAGCTGACGTTTCGGGTCGAGACCCTTTTTTGGTATATTTTTGGCAGTATAGACTTGATGGGCCGAAGGGTCTCTTCTATCCTGTATGATTCTATGACTATGATTCAATGTTGAATATTTTCCACGAGGGAATGAAGGGAGGAAGAGAACTTCTGCACAAAGTTACATTTACCAGGATGGAATCTGCGTCAACATTTTCCTGTTGTCGCACAAACCAAGATAGAGAGAGCCAGGAGGTGGCATCATCACTCACATAAGGCTCGGTATAAATGAAGCATCTCGCTGCGTCTGATGGATCTTCGTCTCCGGCCGAGAGGATGAGCTGGAGTTTGGTATCGGCGCAGCTTGTGGCGGTCCTGGCCCTGGGGATCCGCCCAGGCTCCGGGATTAAACCATGGGAATGGTGCCCATGTACACCCCGCACTCTGTGCAACCCTCTGTCCAAGAACCATCAGTATCAAGTCGAGGTGGGTGTTTGCAAATCATTCAGTTCCCTTGTTGCCTCGAAGTTGTCTTTGGAAGGCCATTGAACAGCAACACTTGGAATGGAGCATTGGGATGGGAGCTCCTATCTTTCCCCATGTGCTGCAGCTCCTCTCTCTACCCCCTGCTCGGTTTTTCTCTGCTCGGTTGTGGGAATTGGGAGAAATTCTCCTCTTTAGGATGTTCATTCCCTCCCTCGGGGATGCCTTGGTTCGGCTAGGAAAGAGAGTGTCCCTCCCAGCCAGGCTCCAGTCCCACTCCGGATCCTGAGGGATCCAGGCTGGACAAGGCTCGTTGACACAAGCCAAGGATCAGGTCCAGGCTGAGTGCGGCTCGGGGTCAGGGGAAGCTGGGCCAGCTCAGATGCGGAGAAGATCCTATTGTCTACAATCCAGATGGGAAAGTGTGAAGCTTGCTCTGGTTACAGCCTGTGTGAAACAGGAGCCTCGGGAAGACTGAGCAGAGCAAAAATGCTTTAACAAGGGCAGCAGCAGGAAACTATTTCTGTTAAACTGTGATAACAATGTGTACCTATGATGCTGCTTGGCCTGCTGTGTTCATCCAGCTCTACACCTTGTTATCTCAGATTCTCCAGCATCGGCAGTTCCTACTATCTCTGTTAAACTGTGTCCCTGATGTACAGCCTCTGATCCACGCTGAAAGTTTAATCCCATGGTTCAGGATTGCAGTCTGCACAGAATATTGACCCAAAGAAAACACCAGGTCAAAATCCTGGGATCATATGGAATAACATTGTGTGATTTGACCTCACTCTTTGTAAAACTGAGATCCTGGTCCAGATTAAAGTGAATACAATGTAACAGATCCTGGGACAAAACCTTGGTGTAAAATGTAACTGTTCAGTAGCTGCTCAGGTTAATATTCACTTCAATGTTGCTCATTGGAGAGTGTGGTCACAGGAGATTCAGCAAATAACCTGTAGTCTCAATCTGTTCGTGATCCCATGCTTGATCTTTTACCCTGGGGACAGGTATATTGATTGGAAATGCAGATATTTAACGTCAGTTTATGTTGTTCGTTTTTGTCTTCCTCTGACCTACAAACCCTCAGTGTCTGAGTAATCTGTTTTATAATAATATATAACAATGAAATAATTAATAACCAAATTAGCTGGTTAAAATAAGTTGCTAACAGCTTGATTTCTGTACCAGTTCTGAAGAAAGATCACTGGACTTGAAATGTTAGCTCTGTTTCTCTCCACAAACCTGTTAAGTTTCTCCAGCAATTTCTAGGTTTCTTTCAGATCTTCAGCATCTGCAGTTCTTTATATTATTTTATTTGTTGATTTCTGTACCAGGTCGTTATCTTTGATAAGAAAGGACTAGAGTGGAAGCATTATGACTGGTCAAAGATCACAGCAGTTATACTCGGCGACTTGCATGATAATGAGATTTTATGTCATGCTCATGCAAATAAGGTTCGATTAATCCTACAAGGTAGCTAATTTTATCAAAATACACATATCAATAAAGACTTATTTTTCATTCCTCAGGACAATTTGTAAAAATTACTAATTTATACCCTATCAGGGAAGGGTACCAATTTATTAAGAAGTGGAATGGTGGAAACATTGACATGGAGGGTGTACCAGTTAATGGTGGTTGACAGTTAATTGCCAGGCTATGTTTACATTTTGAGTCAGGCAATTTGACTCTGCTTGGTCAAGAAATGAACCAGCAAATGGCTGGTATCAGAGTCCACTTGCCAACCAACAAATTTCCCTTATATAGTATAAATTTTCCCTTGAAATTGGCATTCTTGCAAATTATCCTGTTGTGTGCAAGATGTAAAGTTTCAACAAAGTGTGTCTTTGTTCATTAATACTCAAGGTCTGTATCACCAAATGACCAATTTTCTCAAAGTAAAACAAATCCCTTCTTGTCTCCTAGTGTACGCAGTATTACTGAGCCATGCATAAAGAGATATTTAGTTTATGGAACTGAAGTTTAATGGAACCTATTCACTAGCAATGAACATATTGGGCCATATGTCTTGTTTGCGTATTACGTTACGTGTAATTTAATGATGTGGGTATTATTGACAGCACAGTGCTGAAACTCTCCTGCAATGCCAAAATGATGATCAATGATTGTTCTACATTCCATGTCTAATATATGAAAATGCAATATGTGTATCTAGCATACGATTAGCAGCTGTTATTGATCTGTGCACAGAGACTTCACATCAGCTTCATTCTTCTGTTTAATACAGTTGTAAAATTCTGGGAAACACAGCCACAATTATAACCAGTCTGTACATTTCTTTGGTAAAAGAATCTTCGGTTTCAGTGAAAGAAAGGCTGATAAATAGTGAGATAATCTGTACAGAGACCGGATGAGTTAGCAGTCGCCCGAGGCACTGATTTACAAAGTCATTTTTAGACTGATTATAATGCTGCTGGATCTTACAAAGTGTTCAAAATTTAATGTCAGGACTTGTGGTGATCTGGTTACTTGCTTCCTGCTTGGAGATGATTGTTTTGGCAACACTGACTCATGTGGAACGCTGTCACCTTTTCACAGTTTGCTGATAACTTATTTATTTAGCAGTCTCTCTAATGTAGCTGTTGAGTCTTATGCAACTGTTTACAGGACAAGGGAGATCCCAAGTTGAAATCTCAGTTAGAAGATCATATTTTGTTCTTTCTTCATTTTTATTTTATTCGATGTGGGCGTTGCTGGCCAGGTCTGCATTTATTGCTCATCCCTAATTGCCCTGAAAGTATTTAAAAGATTTACCTATCAGGTAAAGATGTTAGATATCCTTCTCTAAAGGCAATTAATGAACTAGATTTTCTTGTGACAATTGATACATGGTCACCATTAAGCCAACTCTGTCTTCCAGACTTAATGAATTAATGTTGTATCATCATCCATGATGGGTTTTGAATCCACGTTCCCAGATTATTGGTCTGAAGTTCTGATTAATAGTCCAGTGACAAGCTCACTATTTGCATATTGGCTGGAAGGTTGCAAATTCCTACTTGAGGGGCATTGCTGAGGACAAATGAGCAAACACATCTGCTTACAAAACAACATGAAATGCACTTCAACAATAATTAATCGGCAAGAAAGTACTTAAGGACATCCAATAGGTGTGAAAGGTACTGTGTAAATCAAAATTATAGCTAAATTATCCTTTCCTACTTCTTGCTTAATGTTGGCAGTTCAGTTCTCGAAAGTATTTTCGGAACCCTTGATATGTAATTGATGGTGAAGCTGTAAGTTTCTGTTTCCCAGGAAAATTGAGGCTTGACGATATGACAGATAAGACTCAGAGAAAGAGATGGATTCGTCGTAATTTGGATATTATAAAATCAATGCATTTGGATGGGATCAATTTGGAAGTGCGGAATGTGATTAAAAGTGGATCTCTACTTTACAATACACTCACTAAAGTGGTTAACGAAACTACAGAAATGTTCCACAATGAAATACCAGGATCCAAGGTAAAAGCCTTCTATTAAAAAAGTAAACAAGACATTTTGTGTTTCTGTACATAATTATAGAGACATGATTATAAACAAAGAATGTACTATTTTCTCAGCAACAGCATTTATAAATACTCAATCTCAGTGAAGTATCACTCCTGCCCTAAATGTTTAGCTTCTTTCTTAATTAACTCTGTCCAGATTTCATGGCCTAGAGATTTTTGTACCCTCTCCAAAGCCACCACATCCTTCCGGTAGTGTGGCGACCAGAACTGAACACAATATTCCAAATGCAGCCTAACTAAGGTTCTATAAAGCTGCAACATTACCTACCAATTTTTAAACTCAATGTCCTGGCCGATGAAGGCAAGCATGCCATATGCCTTGTTGACTACCTTCTCCACCTGCGTTGCCACTTTCAGTGACCTGTGTACCTGTACACCCAGATTCCTCTGCCGATCAGTACTCTTAAGGGTTCTGCCTTTACTGTATATTTCCCATCTGATTAGACCTTCCAAAATGCAGTACTTCACAGTTTTCCAGATTAAACTCCATCTGCCATCTCACTGCCCAAGTCACCAACCGATCTATATCCAGCTATATCCTTTGACATCGCTATCTGCAATTCCATCAACCTTTGTGTCATTGGCAAACTTATTAATCTTATTTTTTCTTCATAGATGCTGTCAGACCTCCTGAGCTTTTCCAACAACTTTGTTTTTGTTCAGCACTTCTTTCTCTTGCTATTTCTTATTTCTATCCAGACTGACTCCACGTCTTGATATCAGATTTCAAAATCATTGCTTGTTACAGCACTGATCTCTTTCTTTAATACTGAAGCTCACCATCTCCTTTTCCTTTCTGTCTGTCCTTCCAAAACAATGAATGCTTTGAATATTCAAGTCCTGATCTACCTGTAGCCACATCTTAATAATCTTCATAAAACCAGACCTTTAGTCTCTAGTTATGCTGTTAACTAATTAGCACTCAGATACAAAGCCTTTAAGTTTAACCTACCATCAATTTCCCTACAATTCCTTGGGGTGTAACATGATGTTCTCATGCTTTGTCCCTTCCATTCATTTCCTAACACCAATCAGCCTCATCACTAACGTGCACACCTACCTTCTCCTTACACTTTGATTTTTAAATTTCCCATGCAGTGAACCTTCCCTTGCCACACCACTCCCTCCCACTCCACTGTGTAGTTTAAAGCTCTATCCATAGCCCTAGTTATGTGATTCACCAGGATTCTACTCCCAGCATGATTCAAGTGAGGCCAGTCCCATCAGAACAGCTCCCTTCATCCCCAGTACTGGTGCCAATGTCCCATGAACTCAAAGCCACTTTTCTTGCATCAATACATTTACTTCTTTAATTTTATTGACCCCGCGTCAATTCACTCGTGGCTCAGGTAGTAATCCAGCAATTGTTACCTTTGTGGTTCTGCTTTTTATTTTAGTCCCTAGCAGCTCGTATTCCCTCAGGAGATCTCTTTCCTCATTCTACCTATATCGTAGGTACCTACATGGACCAGGACAACTAGATCATTCCCCTGGTCAAGGTGCAAGGAGAAAGGACTAGTTAAAAGTAATTTTGTACAAGGTCCATTGGGGAAGAGTAGCCATAATATGATACAATTCTTCATTAAGGTGGAGAATTAAATAGTTGATAAAAACTATCAACTATTGATAGCTGCTGCTGTAAATCAGAAACAGAAAACAGAAATTGCTGGAAAAGCTCAGCAGGTCTGGCAACGTCTATGGAGAGAAATCAGAGTTAACATTTAGGGTCCAGTGACCCTTCCTCAGAGCTAAAATAAGTAGTTGAATCTGAAACTAGGGTCATGAATTTAAGTTAAAGGAACTATGAGGGCATGAGGCACGAATTGGCAAGGATGGATTGGAGAACCAAAACAGTTGATGGTGAATTAGCAATGGCTAAATTTTAAAGAATTTGTGCATGAATTAAAACAATTATTCATTTCTGTCTGGGGACAAAAATAAAAAAGGAAGGACGACTCAGTCATGACTTGCAAAAGAAATTAGGTTGAGTATAAGATCCAGAAAGGAGACATATAAAATTGTCAGAAAAAAAGCAAACCTGAGGATAGGGAGCATTTTGGAATTCACCAAAAGAGGACAAAAAGTTTGATCAAGCAGAAGAAAATAGAATACATGAGTAAAATTGCAGGGAACATAGAAACTCTGTAAACTTCCAATATTTCTGTTTACTAATTAATACTTTTCACAAATTTGTAGAAGTTTACAGTCAGAAATGTGGGAAATTATAATGGAAACAAAGAAATGGCAGAAGAATTGAGCAAATACTTTGGTTCTGTCTTCACAAAAAAGGACACAAATAACCAGAAAGCTGCTAAAGCCTTCTTGTAGGTGAAAGAACTGTTCCTGATGAACCTAAAGAGATCTCGAAACCAAGTCGATTGAATTGACAAATAAACTAACAGTGGAGGTACCTGCCAGAACTAAGGATGTATAATTTAGTGAGGATCAGTGCAGCATTTGGGCTGAGTAGAAATACAGGAAAGTCAAGGGTAGTGAGACATCGGAATCAGTTCATGCTAAATTAGAGTTAAAACAAGTTGAATTGATTACTGACCGGTTGTAAGAGCCAGATTTGCCCATCTGCCTTTCTCTCTACTATGGCTTTATCAGAGTTAGAAAGGATCGGATGTCCACCAACCCAGTGGAGAAATTTCAGCTATGACCATTGATTGAAGAAGTTAGGACTGTTCTCCCTGGAGAGGAAAAGGCTGAGAGGAGATCTGATAAAGGTTTTCAAAACCATGACAAGGCTGGACAGAGTAGATAGAGATAAGCTGTTGCTTTTAGTACAAGAAGAAAAAACGAGAGGGCAAAGATTTAAAGCGATGCACAAATGAAGCAAGGGTGAGGTGAGAAAAACTTTTTCACACGGCCAGTAATTATAGTATGAGGTGCACTAACTGGAAATATGGTGGAGGCAGGTTCAGTTGAGCCATTCAAAAGGGTTGATTATTTGGGGTTGATTAATCATGCGTTGATTATTTGGACAGGAATAGTTGCAGGATTATGGGGGAAAGGCAGGAAGTAATAGAACTGGAGCAGACATGATGGGCTGAAAGACTTTCTTTTGTGCCCTGTAACAATTCCATAAACCCACGTCCATCATTGAGCTTTCTGAGACCCTTATCTATCCGATTAATATCCAGTTAAGGGCCCCATCATACTGCGATTTAACCAGAGGTGCCTACCATCCAGACTGAGAACCTACTGTATCCTGTGGTAGTCATGGCTGGGGTTCCTTTGCAACATGCCCCCTCAGGCATATCATTTGCTTGACAGGCGTTTCCACTGCCCTGGTTTACTCACTCAGCAAGTATGTTGGGACCAACAAATCCACTGGTACGATATCAATGCTGCAACAGCTACCACCACCAACACCACCCCCCCTCCAACCCGCACCATGCTGCCTCCCAGCCTGGCTGCAGTCAAATACCTTCTGGGACCTATCTGAAGAAGGGTCTAGACCCGAAACGTCAGCCTTCCTGCTCCTCTGATGCTGCTTGGCCTGCTGTGTTCATCCAGCTCTACACCGTGTTATCTCACCTTCTGGGACTGGTGACTTATGGCCTTTTGTTTGGAACATCAGGTCTGAATGGGGACAGAGAACTTGCCTTAAAGAAATTCACAGCAATTCTGAGGGTAAATGTGTAAGGTGAGTCTTTGGATCAGGGCTGGAGTCTTCCCTGACTTGTTCACTAATGAGAGTGACAACTATCATGCCTCATTAAATTCAGCCCACTGTCTTCCCAAACATTTCAATGTGCCATCTGAACAGATGTGAACATGATGTAACTTTAATATGGGTTTGAGCAAAGCCTTTGGCAAGATCCCAAAGGGAAATTAATAAAGAAGGTAAAAGCTCATGGGACTCTGGATAACTTAGATATAAGATCCAAAAATGGCTCAGTGACAGGAGACAGAGGCTGGTGACAAAAGGCTGTGCGACTGGAGCCCAGTGCGCAGAGTAAGATGCTCCAGCCAGAGCTCCTCTGCTCACCAGATCCTCTTCCACTCTCGTTCTTCTTTTTCTCCTCTTGCTGCAGTTTTTCTGTACCTGAGCTGGAGGGAAGGGAGAACAGAGTCCAATACCAGCCCAGCACGGGAGACAAGTCGTGGCCAGAGAGGCTACGACCTGGAAGCAAGTCGCAGCAGCAGCAGGAGCAGAGCAAGGGTGGGCCTAGCTGGGAGCCGAGTCGCAGCCACAATCTGGAGCAGAGCAAGCCCAGGCCAGCAATGGGACGAGCCCTCAAGGCGAGTCCTGGATGGAGGCCAGTGTGTGGAGGCAACGAGTCCTCGTGTTCTGAAGTCCAATAGGCATGGACTCAGTGGAAAAGGGCCATATCTCGAGAACTTTGAAGATACTTTTATTCTCATTCTAGACTTTTTGAACTCTGTATTCCCATACTAGTCCTTTCTTTTTAACATTTCAATTCTGTAACAACACTTAAAGTATCTGTACCTAGGTACCCAGTACCTAAGATGGCGTCGAGAGGTGACATTACAAACTTTTCATTGCACTCATTCAAGTGCATGTGACAATAAAGGCTATTCTATTCTATTCAGTGGCATATCATAGGGATCCGTGCTGGGTCCCTTACTGTTTGTGATATTTATAAATAATATAGATGAGAATGTGTGGGGGAATATTAAGTAAGTTTACGGATGACACAGAGACCGGCCAGTGGTTGACAGTGAGAAAGAAGTATTTAGATTACAGGAAGATATACATGGGTTGGTCAGATGGGCAGATCAGTGGCAGATGGAATTTAACCCTGATAAATGTGAGGCAGTGCACTTTAGAAGAAGGAACAAGACAAGGGAATACTCAATGAATGGCAGCACGTAAGAACAGAATAAGTCAGAGCAGGAGTAGGCCACCTGGCCCGTCGAGCCTGCTCTGCCATTCAATAAGATCATGGCTAATCTTTCTGTGGTTTCAGTTCCACTTGACCACCTGCTCACCATAAACCTTAATTCCTTTACTGTTCAAAAATCTGTCTATGAATTAAAAACATTCAACATGATAGCCTCAAACACTCCACTGGACAGGGAATTCCACAGATTCACAACCCTTTGGGTGAAGAAGTTTCTCCTCAACTCAGTCCTAAATCTTCTCCCCTTTATGTTGAGGCAATGCCCCCTAGTTCGACTTCCACCCCCCAGTGGAAACATCCTCCTTGCTTCTATCTTATGTATTCTCTTCATAATTTTACATATTTCTATAAGATCTGTCCCATTCTTGTAAATTCCAATGAATATAGGTCCAGTCTACGCAATCTCTTCTCATAAGCCAACCTTCTTAAATCCAGAATCAACCTAGTGAACCTCCTCTGCACCCCGTCCGGTGCCAGTACATTCTTTCTTAAGGAAGGAGACCAAAACTGTACATAGTACTCCAGATGTGGTCTAACCAACACCCGATATAGTTGCAGCATAACTTTCCTACTTTTAAACTCCATCCTTCTAGCAATGAAGGACAATATTCCATTTGCCTTCTTAATTAGCTGCTGCACCTGCAAAACAACTCTCTGTGATTGATGCACAAGGACACCCAGGTCCCTCTGCACAGCAACAGGCTACAATTTTCCACAATTTAAATAATAGCCCATTTTGCTGTTATTCCTACCAAAATGGATGACCTCACATTTACCAACATTGTACTTCATCTGCCAGACCCTTACCTACTCACTTAACCTATCTATATCCTTTGCAGACTTTCAATATCCTTTGCACACTTTGGTCTACCACTCATCTTAGTCTCATTTGCAAACTTTGACACAGCATACTTGGTCCCCAACTCTAAATAATCTATGTAAATTGTAAACAATTGCAGTCCTAACACTGATCCCTGAGGCACATACCAGCTAAGTATCATCAACCTGAAAAACATCCAGTTATCCCCACCGTTTCCTCTCTGTCAGTTAACCAATCTTATATCCATGCTAATACGTGCAATAGGAAACTCAGAGGAAGAGGGATCTTGGGGTGCTTGTTCACAGATCTGTGAAGGTGGCAGGACAGGTTAACAAGGAAGTTAAGGAGGCATACAGAATGCTTGCCTTTCTCAGTTGAGGCATAGATTATAAGAGCAGGGAGGTTATGTTGGATCTGTACAGGACTTTGATTAGGCCACTAGTTGTAGTATGTGTGCAGTTCTGGTCACCACACTATAGGAAGGATGTGATTGTACTTGACAGGGTACAGAGGAGGTTCACCAGGATGTTGCCAGGGATGGAGCATTTCAGCTATGAAGAGAGGATAAGCTCAGGTTGTTTTCTTCATAGCAGATAAGGGTGAGGGGGGCCTGATAGAGACGTATAAGATTAACAAGGGCTTTGGCAGGATGACCAGAAAGTAGCTGTTCACCTTCATTAAGGACCAATAACAAGGGAGCACAATTTTTAGGTGAAAGGCAGGAGGATTAAAGGGGATTTCAGCCAAAGTCTCCCAGACGGTGGTGACAAATCTAGAACGCACTGCCTGGGAGGGTAGTTATGACGGGAAACCTCAAAACATTTAAAAAGTACTTGGAAGAGCACTTGAAATGTCATACATTCAAGGCTATGGGCAAAGTGTAGGAAAACTGGACTGTTGTAGATTTAGAGTATGAATCTAGAGTAGTTTTTGTCAGTGCAGACTCAGAAATGACAGGTTAGGGAGGCAGGGATAGGGATTTCTGAAGAAGGGTCTAGGCCCGAAACATCAGCCTTCCTGCTCCTCTGGTGCTGCTTGGCCTGCTGTGTTCATTCAGCTCTACACCTTGTTATCTCAGGGACAAGCTGGGCTGGTTTTGGGATGTGGTCGGGGGAGGGGAGATTTTGAAGCTTGTGAAGTCCACATTGATACCATTGGGCTGCAGGGTTCCCAAGCGAAATATGAGGTGCTGTTCCTGCAACCTTCGGGTAGCATTGTTGTGGCACTGCAGGAAGCCCAGGATGGACATGTTGTCTGAGGAGTGGGAGGGGGAGTTGAAATGGTTCGAGACTGGGAGGTGCAGTTGTTTGTTGCAAACCGAGCATAGGTGTTCTACAAAGCGGTCCCCAAGCCTCCGCTTGGTTTCCACATCGGATACAGTATATCACATTAGCAGATGTGCAGGTGAACAGTTGTTTGATGTGGAAGGTCTTCTTGGGGCCTGGGATGGGGGTGAGGTGTAGGGCCAGGTGTAGCACTTCCTGTGGTTGCAGGGAGAAGTGCCGGAGGTGGTGGGCAGTGTAGAGCGGACGAGGGATTCACGGAGAGAGTGGTCCCTCCGGAAAGCAGATAAGGGTGGGGAGGGAAAAATGTCTTTGGTAGGGGGGTCAGATTGCAGATGGCGGAAATGCCAGAGGATGATGCGTTGGATTCGGACGTTGGTGGGGTGGTATGTGAGGATGCAGGGGATCCTGTTTTGGTTGTTATTGCGGGGAGGGGCTGTGAGTTGCGGGAAATGTGGGAGACGCGGTCGAGGGCGTTTTCGCCCACTGTGAGGGGGCAGTTGCGGTCCTTGAAAAACGAGGACATCTGGCATGTCTGGGAGTGGAATGCCTCATCCCAGGAACAGATGCGGCGGAGGCAAAGGAGTTGGGAATACGAGATGGCGTTTTTGCAGGAAGGTGGGTGGGAGAAGGTGTATTCTAGGTAGCTGTGGGAGTCGGTAGGCTTGAAATGGATATCGGTTTCCAGGTGGTTGCCAGAGATGGAAACAGAGGTCCAGGAAGGAGAGAGAGGTATCGGAGATGGTCCAGGTGAACTTAAGGTTGGGGTGGCAGGTGTTGGTGAAGTGGATGAACTGTTCGAGCTCCTCGTGGGAGCACGAGGCAGCGCCAATACAGTCATCGATGTAACGGAGGAAGAGGTGGGGCATAGGGCCAGTGTAGCTTCGGAAGAGGACTTCACAAGCTTCAAAATCTCCCCTCCCCCGACCACATCGCAAAACCAGCCCACCTTGTCGCTGCCTCCCTAACCTGTCCTTCCTCCCACCTATTCCCTCCTCCCACCTCAAGCCCCACCCCCATCTCCTACCTACCAGCCTCATCCCACCCCCTTGACCTGTCCATCAACCCTGGACTGACCTATCCCCCCTAACTCCACAACTACACTCACCTTTACTGGTTCCATCCCCGCCTCTTTGACCTGTCTGTCTCCTCTCCACCTATCTTCTCCCTTATCCATCTTCTATCCGCCTCCCCCTCTCTCCCTATTCATTTCAGAATCCCCTTCTCCTCCCCCATTTCTGAAGAAGGGTCTAGACCCAAAACGTCAGCTTTCCTCCTCCTCTGATGCTGCTTTGTTCATCCAGCTCTACACCTTGTTATCTTAGAAATACTGCTTTTGTCCAACCTACGTTTTGAGGCTAAATTAACTTTACATTATATCTTGGCCCTCAGGTTACATTTAATGTGCCCTGGTCTCCTCATTGTGTGAATGATCAGTGCTATGATTTTGTGGAAATCGCAAAGGCCTGTGACTTCTTAATGGTGAAATCCTTTGATGTGCAGAGTCAGATGTGGGATGAATGCTTTGCAAAAGCAAATGCTCCCTATGATAAAGTTTTCTCAGGTATGTAAATCATATGCACGTGGTTCAAGACCTGCCTGATTTGTCAGAAGTCACATGACACCAGGTTATAGTTTTTTAAAATTCATTCACAGGATGAGGATATCGCTGGCCAGGCAGCATTTATTGCCCATCCCTAATTGCCCAGAGGGCAGTTAAGAGTCAACCACGTTGTTGTGGGTCTGGAGTCACATGTAGGCCAGACCTGGTAAGAATGATAGTTCCCTTCCCTAAAGGACATTAGTGAACCAGATGGGTTTTTCCTGACAATCGACAGTGGATTCACGGTCATCATTAGATTGTTAATTCCAGATATTTATTGAATTCAAATTCCACCATCTGCCATGGTGGGATTTGAAGCAGGGTCCCCAGAACATTATCTGGGTCTCTGGATTAACAATCCAGCAATAATACCACTACGCCATCGCCTCCCCTGTAAGGTTAATTTGAAATCACAAGTTTGAAGGAACAGTGCTCCAAAAGCTTGTGATTTCAAAAAAAAAACCTGTTGGATTATAACCTGATGTCGTGTAACTTCTAACTTTGTCCACCCCAGTACAACATCAACATCTCCACATCATGCCTGACTTGTGTCATTCTTAATCTAATATAGTCATCATTCTACACCTTTAGGTCTCTCCGCTTATATTAAGCTAGGTATTGATCCCAAAAAGCTGGTAATGGGAGTTCCATGGTTTGGTTATGACTATCCCTGTGAGCGCTTCTTTGAGGTAGGGAAAAGTGATTAGTTTGTATTAGAATTTATAAGAAATGAGCATGAATCCATTTATCCAAAACACATCTCGCTGGTACATTAACTGTCCAATCAGAGCATCCTCAGTTCACTCGCTTTCAAAATCTTTACAATTTTTTGCATTAATATTATTAATACCTTCCCCTCTATTTTTACTTTCCATTAACTTCCGTTTGTGAGCACTGATTGTTGTCTGGGTTTACATTCACCAAAACACTTAGTCTTTTGTTTCTTTGAAGGTTTTCTTCAACTGCTCCTTCCAGACTGTAAACGGAAGCTTCTCAAATCATTTCTCAAAGCACATCTGTTTGCAGAGAAAATGAGAGGAGGATCTGACTAGATCTCTCAATCCTTTGAGCTTTTTCTGCTATTCTATTAAATAGTTAGTGATCTGAATTCCTTGGTTCAGTAACTCTTTTGATAAGGTTCCATATAAGAGATTAATGTGTAAAATTAAAGATCTTGGATTTGGGGGTTAGCGTAATGACATGAGTAGAGAACTCGTTGGCAGATAGAAAACAAAGAGGAGAAATAAACAGTCTTTTTCTGAGCGGCAAACCAATTCCTGGAATGGCAGGACTAACATATGAACAGAGACTGGATCGATCAGGACTATATTCACTGGGGTTTAGAAGAATGCGGGGGGCGGGGGGAGCCTTATAGAAACTATTAAAATCTAATAGGACTAGATGGGGTAAACACAAGAAGGATATCCCGATCAAAAACAAAGTTTCTGGAAAAGCTCAGCAGGTCTGGCAGCATCTGTGAAGAAACAATCAAAGTTAACATTTTGGGTCCGGTGACCATTCCTCAGAAACAGCACGGTGCAGGGCTGGATGAACACAGCAGGCCAAGCAGCATCATAGGAGCAGAGAGGCTGACGTTTCGGGCCTAGACCCTTCATCAGAACTTTGTTTTTGTTCCTGATTTACAGCATCCACAGTTCTTTTGGTTTTTATTAAGGATATTCCCAATGACTGGGGAGTACAGAACCAGGGGTCACAGTCTTAGGATACGGGGTAGACCATTTAGAACTGAAATTAGATGAAATGTTTTCACCCAGAGAGCGGTGAGCCTGTGGAATTCAATGCCACAGTTGAGGCTGAAACATTGAATGTTTTCAGTAAGGAGTTGTAGAATCATAGAATCCCTACAGTGTGGAAACAGGCCCTTCGGCCCAACAAGTCCACACCGAACCATCCCCCTATAACCCATCTAAGCTCCACATCCCTGAACACTACAGGCAATTTAGCATGGCCAGTTCACCTAACCTGCACATGTTTGGACTGTGGGAGGAAACCGGAGTACCTGGAGGAGACCCACGCAGACATGGGGAGAATGTGCAAACTCCACACAGACAATTATCCAAGGGTGGAATCGAACCCAGGTCCCTGGTGCTGTGAGGCAGCAGTGCTAACCACTTAACCACTGAGCCACCGTGCCACCCTTTTTTTTCTTAGTTAGATACAGCTCTTAGGATTAAATGATCAAAGGGGAGAAAGTGGGAACAGTGTATTGAGTTAGATGACCAGTCGTGATCATATTGAATGGTGGAGCAGGCCTGAAGAACCTAATGGCCTACTCTAGCTCCTGTTTTCTATGTTTCTACGTTGATGTTATTGCCAAACAACAATCGATCAATTTCAGTTTTGAGATTTTAAGTTTTCCTTGTATCTGAATTTTCTCTTATAGCCTGATTGACCTCCATGTGTCACTTGGAGGTCAATCAGGCTGCTACCATGTAGGAACATTGGAAATAGGAGCAGAAACAGGCCATTCAGCCAGTCAAGCCTGTTCCTCCAATTCGACTACATCACGGCAAGTCTTCTACCTTAGCACTGTTTTCCTTTTTCCTGATCTCTTCAGTACATAAAACTTGATCAGTTTCTATTTGATTTGATTAGATTTAATCTATTGTAGTCACATGTACCTAAGTGTAATGAAAAGTTTTGTTTTGTGGGCAATATAGGCAGATCATGGCAAACAAGGACATACAGATCATAGATAGTAGGAACTGCAGATGCTGGAGAATCTGAGATAACAAGGTGTAGAGCTGGATGAACACAGCAGGCCAAGCAGCATCAGAGGAACAGGAAGGCTGACGTTTCAGGCCTAGACCC
>NC_063341.1:76969285-76986581 GCF_021869965.1 Rhincodon typus
GGAGTGGGGTTTGAGGGAGGGTTGTGAAGAATTCGACGGCAGAAGCTCCGAGTTTCCGGGAAATGTTCCAGTTTGTGAGGAATGAGGTGAGTACAAGTGGAAACTGTGTAAATTAAAAATGTCCAAATCTAACTCTTACCGTTTTCTGTTGTTGTCTTCGAATGAAGAATCTCCCGGGGACACGCACAGCATCCTGGGTAAAATAAACCACTCGAGCAGTCCGCTGGGTCCTAGAGGCATCCTGCCCACACTGTCCCACACAACAAGGGACACAAGGAGATAGTAGGAACTGCAGATGCTGGAGAATCTGAGATAACAGGGTGTAGAGCTGGATGAACACAGCAGGCCAAGCAGCATCAGAGGAGAAGGAAGGCTGACGTTTCGGGCCTAGACAAGCTCTACACCTTGTTATCAAGGGATACAAGGAGCTGCTCTAACTCTGTTACTGGAGAAGGATTGGTTTTCCCTCCAGGCTTCAATAGAATCAAAGAATCCCTACAGTGTCCACTCCGACCCTCTGAAGATTGAATCCAAATCCCACCCTATCCTGTAACTTGCATCTCCCATTGCTAATCCACCTCACCCCCAGGGAGGAAATCAGAGCACCCAGAGGAAACCCATACGGACACAAGGAGAATGTGCAACAAAATCAGAAGTTGTTGGAAAAGCTCAGCAGGTCTGGCAGCATCTGTGAAGAAAAAAAATCAGAGTTAATGTTTCGGGTCTGTTGACCCTTCCTCAGAATGTGCAAACTCCGCACAGATGGTCACCCGAGGCTGGGTTGCACCCCAATACCTGGCGCTGTAAGGCAGCAGTGCTAACCACTGAGTCACCATGCTGCCCAGAGTGTTGGTGAATGAGATAGGTGGGCAACATATGATGTGCTGCAGATTGTGGCTTGGAAAAGAGTTAATAAGCGCCAGCCTTCAGTGAAAATCCTGAAATCAGAGACCAGCCTGGTATGCCAACTGGTAATAGCCAATCACAAAGTTAGGCACCAAAATAAAACGAAAGAACTGCAGATGTTGAATATCTGAAACAAAGGCAGAAAATGCTAGAGAAATTCAGCAGGTCTGGCAACATCTGTGAAGAGAAAGCACAGTCAATATATCAAGTTCCGTGACTGAAAAAGAGTCATCAGGGACCTGAAATGTTTAATGTTTCTCTCTCCATGATGCTACCAGACCTGCTGAGTTTTCCCAGCACTCTGTTGTAGTAAGTTAGACGCTTAGTGTAATTGAAGGTGGAGCTACAATGTAATGTGATTAGGAAAAGTATTTAAACCTTTGTCAGGCTGTCCTTGGGTATCTGTATATTACTTTAAGGTTGTCTGTTTGTATTGTCATTAAGAACTATAACAGTGCTTCTATGGAATGGATATGCAAGTGATATCATTCACTAACACACTTCAGCTATCAGTCCAAAATGAAGGTTATCTGCCACACAATTGAACTGTGTGGATTTCAGTGCCAGAGCAATACCAGTTCCTTGGACCACATCTCCCAATGATTGGTTGATTGAATTAAACACCAGTGCTGTTGGGCTGCTCATAAGGAGCAGAGTACAGGTTGAGCTCAACCAGCTCTTGCTCGCAAAACCCAATTCAGCCTTCACTGTTAGATGTGATCCTGCGATGGGGTACTACCATCTTGAATGTGCCATTGTTTTAGCTACACTAACATCTGACTTTTGATAATCAGTTACATGAAATAAAAACAGAAACTACTGGACATGCTCTGCAGATCTGGCAGCATCTGCATTAAATGCTATCCACCATTTTTCCGCTATTCCAGCGACCATTCCATTTCTACACTATTCTCCTCACAGTTCACAATAGCTCATAGTATAAATTCTGAAATTTTGTCTTGCATGCCAAGGTCATCAGTTATATTTCAGGTGAATGACCCCTGGAGAACTCTATTGTAAACCTTACCTCAATCTGAAAATAAATCGTATTAACCCATAATTTCTGCTTCCTGTCACTCAGCCCATTTTGTGTCCATGCTGCTACTGTCTCTTGGATTCTATGAGCTTTAGCTTTGCTCTCAAGTGCTTTGTGTGGTTTTGTGTCAAATGTTTTTCAGAAGCCCACGTCCACCAAATCAAATGTATTTTTTAAAAATCATTTTACTACTTATTGTCAATGTATGTGCAGCTGTGCTTTAGATCCTTGTAGGGTACAGCATTACCCGACTCCTATGCCCAATAGTTTTAGCAGGCATGTTCCTGCTGAACCTTGCCACTGTTTCCATGAGCACGGGTCGCTTTACCCAAATGACACGAATTTGGTTTGGTTTACCACCAAGAATCACAATGTAGGTCTTTGCTTTGAGTACATAAGCACATCTCTTGCCCAGGTAAAATTCTGTTTCGTTGAAACAATACACACCCTCAATCTTCAGTAGGGCTCTGTGTTCTGTCTGGTTTTGAAGGTCTCGTTTACAGCCTGTAAACATGGATTTGCACCCTTCCGAGCATTGCGACCGTGCTCTGGGCAGCTGGATTGCCCACCCAAATACGAGGATGGAAGAAGAGCCAAATCAATAATATTAGCCTCATCCCCATGACTCAGATTAAATTGACTTACCTGTCACGGCTGCACTTTACACCCTTTTTGAACAAGTTTGTAACATTTGAGGATTGGAAAATCAAAAGTCTAAGCAAGATAGCACAGAAAATGTTTGAATCTTTTTTGCTATTATTTGTTAAGATCTTTTGTAACTGACGTGCATGTATCTGTAGGTTCTTGTGTATAAGTCATCGAACATCTTCATATGAAGTAGCTAATTTTTTTTTAAACACAAATGCAAAAATAAAACTTATGACTGATCAAGTCAGGTTTCAGTTTGGGATCTGACTTATCCAATATTACCATCAACAGGGATCATAACCACACTTAAAAAAACAGGTTTGTCAAATATATTTTCCTGTTTGTAAATTCTTGTTGACTGCCAAATCTGTTGTTTTTTTTAAGAGGATGTAACTAACACAATAGATAAAGGAAGAGTGACGCATGTAGACCACACTTGGAATATTGTGTGCAGTTTTGGTCTCTCAACCTTAGAAAGTACATATCCGCTATAGACGGAATGCAGTGACTGTTCACCAGGCTGATACCAGGGATGGCAAGACTGTCTTATGAGAGGAGACTGGTTCAACTGGGCCTGTATTACTAGAGTTTAGAAGAATGAGAGGGGATTTGATTGTCTAACCCTGTTAGAATTTTATATATTTCAGACTAGATGCAGGGAGGATGTTTTCCTGGTTGAGGAGTCTAGAACAGGGACACAGTCTCAGGATACAGGATAGTACATTTAGAGTTGAGTTGAGGGAAAATTTCTTCACTCGAAGGGTAATGAACTCTACCACAGAAGGCTGTGGTGGCGAAGTCATTAAATCTAAAAAAATCTATCTCTTGAATATATTCAAAGACATCAAGGGGCATTGTAACAGATGATCAGCCATTTTTAATGATGGCCCAGGCTTAATGGGCCAAATGGCCTACACCTGCTCCTGTTTCTACATATGTGGATTCTCAGGTCATTGACAAGGTCCCACACGAGTTTACTGAGCAAAATTAGAGGACAGAATGAAGGGAATATACTGGCATAGATTGAGAATTGGTTCATGGACAGCAAGCAGTGCAGGTCCTACAAAAATCAAGGTTGAGCACCAGATATTCACAGTTTGTTTCAATGTTTTGTATGTGGGATCAAATTAATATTTCTAATTTTGCAGATGAGACAAAGCTAGAGTGGAGTGAGAGTTGTCAAGAGGATGCAAAAGCATTAAGGGATTTGGAAAAGCTAAGTGGGTGAAAATGAAGTGGATGGAATACAATTTGGAGAAATGTTAGGTTTCCCATTATGGTAAGGGAAACTGAAATACAGAGTTGCTCTTAACTTTTTACAGTTTCCAGTTTTACTGTCATCTCCCAACATTTGAGGCCCCAAAACTGATTGCTGAAGAACACCACTTGTTTCATCTTGGTACAAGAGATTGGCCCATTTCTGCCTGCTGCTTCCTGTTAGCTAATCAATTTTCTGTTCATGCCATCCATGTTTCTCCCTACACCATGAGTTTGCCTTTTTGTCACTTTCAGGATCTTCACTTCAATCACACCTATCTGCTTACTGCTCTCCATTGTTTCTTTACCCTGAGTAATGATACTAAGTAAAAACAGGTCACAATAGTTGATTCCACACAAATTACAGTCTATTTCCAAAGAGCTGCCACCTGTAACAACTGTGAATGCATTTGCACATACTTAGGTTGCACATGCCTTTAGGGAGGGAATTCCAGGATTTTGACTCAAAGAATGAATGACTATATACTTCCAAATCAAGATGGTGAGTGGCTTGGAAGGGAGCTTGCAAGTGGTGGTGTTCCCATGTATTTGCTGCCCTTATCCTTCTAGATGGAAGTGGTCTTGTGTTTGGAAGATGCTGTCTGAGGCTCTTTGGTGAATTTCTGCAGTGCATCTTGTGGATAGTACACACTGCTACTACTGAGCATCGGTGGTGGAGAGTGAATGTTTGTGGATATGGTGCCGGTCAAGATTCTTGAATGTTGTTAGAGCTTCACCCATCTAGGCAAGTGGGGAGTATTCCATCACACTCTTGATTTGTGCCTTGTAGGTGTGGACAGGCTTTGGGGAGTCAGGAGGGGAGTTACTCACTGCAGGATTCGAAGCCTGTGACCTGCTCTTGTAGCCACTGTTTATGTGGCAAGCGAGATCATTTTCTCGTCAATCATAACACCAAGGATGCTAATAGTGGGGGGATTCAGTGATGTGAAGGGGTGATGGTTAGATTGTCTCTTGTTGGTGATTGTCATAGCCTGGCATTTGTGTGTCACAAGTGTTACTTGCCCCTTGTCAGCCAAACCTGGATATTGTCCAAATTTTATTGCATTTGAACATGAACTGCTTCAGTATCTGGGTTATCCTAAATAGCACTGAACATTGTTCACCAATGACTGCACATCGCCATTTCTGACCCTGTGGTGGAGGGAAGGTCATTGATGAAGCAGTTGAAGATGGTTGGACCTAGGACACTACCCTGAGGAACTCTTGCGGAGATGTCCTGGAGCTGAGATGGCTGACCTCCAACAACCACAACCATCTTCCTATGTGTCAGGTATGACTCCAAACAGCAGAGAGTTTACCCCGTAATACCCATTGATTCCAGTTTTGCCAGGGCTCCTTGATGCCGCACTCAGTCGAATGCAACCTTGACATCAAAGGCTGTCACTCTCACCTCACCTCTGGAATTCAGCTCTTTTGTCCATGTTTGAACCAAGGCTGTAATGAGGTCAGGAACTAAGTGACCCTGGTAGAACCCAAACTGGGCATCACTGAGCAGGCTATTGCTGAGGAGGTGCTGCTTGATAGCACTATTGATATCACCTTCCATCCCTTTACTGATGATCGAGATGGGATGGTGTTAGGGCTAGCCATGTTTGAGAGACACAAAATGGCCAACAAGGGAATAAACAGAAGTAAAAGCCTGCTCTAGCATTTAGACACAAAATGGCTAGCAAGTGATTAAAACAAAATTAAAAGCCTACTCCAGCATTTGTGAGACACAATGTTACCTTTGAACAGGGGTTATTCCAAGGTGAAAGGGGCCTGCACAAACAACAACCAAAAACAGTTTGATAAGAAAATATCTAAGGGCAGGCAGTTTGAAGATTTGTAACAAACATTGAAGAAGATGGTAAACTCCTGCCAACATAAACACAGATGAATTAGTGGGATTGTGGCATGTAAAAATCTGAAGTATCAGACAAGCTCACTAAATTACAACAGCCACTGACTGTAAACTCGTTAATGAAAGGATGTTGTTCCATTAGATGAAAAGAAGCAGTTAGAACAATAAATCTTGGTCCAGAAGACAGTTAGCCAAGCTCATCATGTAGCTATGAACAGCAGCTGAAGTTATTTTGCAGTAATTAGCTATTTCTTTGTGATTATCTGAAGAATCTTTAAGAAATAGGTTCTAGTTAATATTCTGAATAATTTCAGAGATAATTTCAACATTATTATCGATACACATATACAGCAAACACACACTGATCACTAAAAAGCATTGGGAGAAAAGATTCAAACATAGATGTGAATGTTAGTTTGTTTCTTAGAGGATATGTAAGGCAAGACTAATTGCTTGCAACTCATCAGAATGCTAACAGTAGAGCTAGCTATAAAATTTTACATACAACTAACTTTATAATTGAATTAACATTATAAATCTTACAGCAGTTAGTAGGAACCAACTGTCTTTTATATCTTTTATCATTAGGATAGTGGGAAAATATGAGTAACAGAATTTGATAGAGATAGCAAATGAACACAATAGACAACAGAATTCAAGCAATCGTTAGAGATAAGCAAGTCTGAGACATGACTGAGGGAGTATAGCCAGTAACTTTTAAAAGGATGCATTGAAAGATGTATATTCTGGAGCATGAGTGCTTTTGCTGGAATATTGTCAGGACCCATAGCCTTTGCAGTATCCAGTGTCTCCAACCACTTCTTGCTATTAGGTGGAATAAATTGATTTGGCTGAAGATCTGTCATGCTGGGGATGGCTGGAGGAGGCCACGATGGATCATTTACTCTGCACTTCTGGCTGAAGATTGCTGCAAATGCTTCAGCCTTATCTTTTGCACTGTGTCAGGCCCCTCTATCATTGAGGATGGGGATATTTGTACAGACTCCTCCTCCACTGAATTGTCCACCACCATTCACAACTGGAATTGGCAGGACTGAAAAGCTTAAATCTGATGTTGGTTGTCAGGATGGCTTAGCTCTGTCCATCACTTGCTGCTTATGGTGTTTAGCATGCAGGTAGTCCTGTTTAGTAGTAATTTTTAGGTAATCCTGGTGCTACTTCTGGCATGTGCCCCCCCTCCCCCCCCAAACTCTCCATTGAACCCCTAGCTGAATGGTAATGGCTGATTGAGGGGCATTATGCCAGGCTTCTGCTGCTGTTGATGGCCTAGTGTCTCATGGATGCCCAATCTTGAATTACAAGATCTGTTTGAAGTCTGTCCGAATTAAAACAGTGACACAATAGAGATTATTCTTACTATGAAGACAGAACTTTGTCTCTACAAGGACTGTGTGGTGGTCACCCTTACCAATACAGTCATGGACAAATGCAACTGCAGCTGACAGATTAGTAAGGATGAGGTCAAATATGTTTTTCCCTCACCACCTGCCACAGACCCAGTCGAGCAGCTATGTCCTTTAGGACCCGACCAGCTCGATCAGTAGTACTGCTGCCGAGCCACTCATGGTAATGGTCAGTGAAATCCCCCACCCAGAGTACATTGTGCCCTTATCACTTTCAGTGCTTCCTCCAAGTTTTGTTGACAGTGGAGGAGTACTGATTCATCAGCCGAGGGAAGATGGGACATGGTAATCAGCAGATTTCCTTGCCCATGTTTAACCAGAGTCAATGTTGATGATTCCCAGGGCCACCACCACCCTCTGCTGGATCTGTCCTGACAGTGAGACACGATATACCCAAGGATTCTGATGATAATGTCAGGGACAGTCATATTCACAGAATCATACCTTACAAGCAATGTCAGACTGTTGCTTGACTGGTCTGAGAGTCAGTTCTCCCAGTTTTGGCACTAGTCCCCAGATGTTAGTGAGGACAACTTTGCAGGATCAGCAAGGCTGTTTCTGCCATCGTCCTTTCCAGTGCCTAGATGAATGCCAGGTGGTCTGTCAGATTTGATTTCTTTGAGACATCGTAGTGATTAATGACTGAATGGCTTGCTATGCCATTTTACAGGGCAGTTGAGAGTCTGGACATCTGATATCCTCACCTGGTCTGGAATCACACATAGACCAATAGTGAACCAGATGCTTTTTTCCCCCAACAATCATGGTCAAGAGTAGATTCTTAACTTCTGATTTTTTTTTTAATTGAATTCAAATTGCACAACTGCTGTGGCAGCATTTAAAGCTAGGTCCCCAGAACATTAGCCAAGTTTCAGCATTAATACTACTGGACCATCCCCTCCCCTAAATTTCTGTGGTCTGAATTATTTACAGTTTTCCAAGGAAAATGGGAGTTTCTGTCATTGCCGAAAGACGTTTTTCTTCTCCCTTCTGTACCTTTATCTATATTTCACTTTGATCTTGTAATTTTTATGCTGGAGTTGTACTCTTACTGAGATGGTTAGACCATAATCTGAGTTACTTAAATTGTACTGTATGTTCACAGTTTCCAATCTCTTGGAGTAATGCCACAAAAACTTTGAAAAAAACATTTTATTTTGTAGAAAAGCTAAAGTATCTTTCAGGAATAGGAAATTATAAATCATTTCAGAAGATTAAACATCAAATAGTTGCAGTGCCTTGCAAAATTCATTGAAAATTAGTAACAGCAAAAATGACTTTGCTGAACTATTCAAACCTCCATACAGATAATGAAAAGTTAGGAAGCTCAAAACGATAATGACTGGAAAAAAAAAATCAAAAATTGTGCAAAATTAAACAACAAAACAGACAGCACATATGTACATTGTATGTAATTTCCAACTAGCAGAAAAGCTGAACTGTTCCCTAGAACAGGTATTTAGTAGTGGTTCAAGGTTTAACCTGTACTGTCATTCTGGGGGCTGACACAGATTCTGTGCACTTTGTAAACAGTTTAAGATTTTGCACATCACCTAATGTGTACTTCTCATTAAATAAAAATTTGTTAGAAACATTTCTTATCTGCTCCATAAATCTGTATTAGTTCAATTTCTAATATTGGAGTCGATGGTTCAGTTTGTTTAGTTGCAGTTGCTAATTAAGTGCATTTTGGAGTAAAAACACTGAACAAGACTGCCAGCTTCAGTAAGGGTTCAATGCATTCCACATTTCTTTAGTTTGTACTGCTGCTTTAGGATCATCGTAGTTTAAGAGATTTGCATTCCACATGCCTATGCCACGGAGATTCAGTTTCTTGATGATAGCCGCCTTAATTGAAATGCTCTGTGGATCATCATACCAGACCTGATGGTATGTATCGTTGACCTGCCAAGAAAATCAGAGTGACACAATTAAGTGCTAAAGTACAAATTATTCAATTGCTTAGTCACTGCTAAATAAACCTGTCATCTTATCTGACCGAGTTAAGCACTTATGGCCAAAATGTCATGGCGTAGTTATGCAGTTTATCCAAAACACTGTTGCCGTAGTTTAAATTGTGTTTAATAGTGTGTCAATACTATGGGACAACTCAGAGGTATGATCAAGCACAGAATTAAGTTACATTTATGTAGCACCACAACCAAAATTCAAGGTATTTACTGGAGTATAAAGCCACATGGTTCCATGGTTTTAAACCAGCAGAATAATTTTAAAACTTTTCATATACCGTAACGTACAGAATTAACAGGAGGTAAACATGAACATTAACAACTAAACTGGGCTCAAACACACCACAATCTACACATTAAATAGCAGGCACCACCCAAACTGATCTCAGGAATATTCTCAGCAATCCAACCAGATTTCAGTGATCTTGGAAAGCCACAAAATCTCAATCTACATCTTTTTCCAAAAGAATTTTAACTCAGAACTGTCTCAATGATTAAGTGCATCCACATCGTTCAAGTTCTTCTGAGACCAAGTCTCCTGGATTCTCAAAGCTGCATCCCAAAATCTAATCGCCAACATGAGCTCTCTATCTGTTCGGAGCAGAAGACTGATCCTGGCCTTTCCAAAGTACCAATCCAAGCTTCACTGAGCAACTACGACTTCTGGGCATTAATAAGCTCCAAACTCTCAAACAACAGTCAACAACTATAGATAGACAGCCAGAGACTTTTCCCTACGGGGGAGGTAGCTATTACGAGGGGGCATAGTTTTAAAGTGAGTGGCGGTAGATACAGGGGAGACGTCAGAGGTAGCTTCTTTACTCAGAGTGGTAGGGGCGTGGAATGCATTGCCGGAGAGGGTAGTGGAGTCGGCCTCATTAGGGGCATTTAAGCAGCTATTAGATAGGCATATGGATGATAGCATAAGGCAAGGGTGGAGGTTACATAGACCTTAGAATTAGGGTAAAAGTTCGGCACAACATCGTGGGCCGAAGGACCTGTACTGTTCTATGTTCTATGTACAACTGTGAAGAAGGGTCTGAAATTTCTGAAGAAGGGTCCAGACCTGAAACATCAGCTTTCCTGCTCCTCTGATGCTGCCTGGGCTGCTGTGTTCATCCAGGCTTACACCTTGTTATCTCAGACTCCAGCATCGGCAGTTCCTACTATCTCACAGTCAACAATTGTTGCTCAGCTGAGCTGCAACTCCCCATGGACACTGGGGTCACAGTTATACTTAGCAAGTGACCTTCTTCCACTGTTTCAGCTCCCGAAGGGTTTCTCTGGCCTCAGGTGCATCCTGAGCTAACATCATCACTTCAGGCGCCACCTTTTCAGGTCACAACTAAAAACCATGTAGACTCACATTCATGCTACATATATTTCCATAATTATCATTTGGCAGGTGTATTGTCATTTCCCTACCATAGTCAAAAGAACACCAGAAACACAGCATGCCAACTGACCTGTCTCCCTGCTGTGCCCTGCACTTGTATCAGTGCCAGCCCTCAACTTTATGAGGATGTACTGCTGCCAACAGATCAACAGCTGGAGCCACTGTTGGCCAACATTCACTTTCAGCTGTCTGTAGCTGCTCCAAGTTTCTGCATGCTGATCACTGCGCTGACTTCCAGTTCAGGACATTGCTGCCACATATATCAAAAGGTCCATGTTTGGAAAGAAAATGAAAGGAAAGGCTGTTGTTGGCCCCTGCCCCAGCTTCTGTTCACTGCTTTACACCAAAACCCTTAAAACATACAAGCCTCCCTCACAGTAAGCACAAATGAGTGTCTGAGCAGACATTTTCAACTGCTTATGACACAAGAAATCAGAAGCTGTTTTGGTATTTTGTTAACTCCCACTTTCTTGTCAGTTCTCCAGTTACAACATCTTAACCAGACAGACATTCTGAACGTTGCTCAATCCTATACTCAAATATTGAGTTATGAAAGACCGCAATGCTGGCATTGTACCAAGACTGAACTTTACTCCAACAAAAATGACAAAAACCTGGAAATACACAGGATTCGCTGAGAGAAATACAGTGTTAATGTTCCCTCTGCTTTTCCCCTTCAGCAGATGCTGCCAGATCTGCTGATTTTTGTTTTGTGTTTAATTTCAGATTTTCAGAATCTATGGTATTTAGCTTTTGTTTCACCATGCAGTGATTGGTCAGTATTACCATGTAGATAAAATAAGGGGCTTTCTGAACATCATCCCAAAACCTGCCAGTGATTGATCTGGGCAACAGCTTCACGAGAACTTTATATGGGACTTGAGGTCCAGCTAAATCACTGCAAGGTGCACCTCTGAAAGGGATGCTTCGGATCGTACATCGACCACCCTGAAACACAGAAATAGGAAAACAGTCTGTTACTGCACAATATTCACAATTCACATATAGTCTTCAAACTTACTCTCTAAATTGTCAACATGATTATTTCCAAAATGAAGGAATGACATGACTAATTTCCAACATAAAAAGGCTAGACTCAGACAGCCATAGGGCAGCACAGTGCCTCAGTGGTTAGCCCTGTTGCCTTGCAGCACCAGGGACCCAGGAAATTGTGCAAACTCCACAGAGACATTCTCCCCGTGTCTGCGTGGGTTTCCTTCCAGTCCAAAAATGTACAGGATAGGTAGACTGACCATGCTAAATTGCTCATGGTTTCCAGGGATGTGTAGGTTAGGTGGATTAGCCATGGGAAATACAGGCTTATAGGGATTGAGTGGGATGCTCTTTGGAGGGTCAGTGTGGACTCGATGGGCTGAATGGCGTACTTCCACACTGTAGGGATTCTATGACATACTCTATGATAGTCGTCAAGAAGCGTTAATCTTACAGTTTAGGAAGGAGGGCACCAGTAACAATAAAAACAACACTTAAAATCATGGAAGGCTGGGACAAAAACGGAACTTTAAATAGAAAGCAATAGCTCTGATTGAGGGGTGATTCAGTTGACATTTTAAAATGATCAGATAGACAGAAATATCTTTGGTGAGTAAGTCTTGAGCAATGGGACCGTAAACTCAGATTAAAGCTAGGCAATTCAGCCGAGGGTGTGGGGAGTCCAAGAAAGTAGCCGATCACTCAAAATCAGTGGAATTTTGGAACACTGTTCCACAAAAACCCAAAATCCCAAATGAAGATTTTAAACTCTGATAGTATTTATAAGTGCCTTAAAAGGACAGTTACAAATAGCCCAAAGATAGTTCAAAGAGACCTAAAATGACAATGTAGAAATCTGGAGGTTACCAAGAATGGAGAAGATCATAGGGATAGGTGGGAGAGAGAGAGACCATGAGAGATTTGAAAAAAAAAAGAACTAAATTAAGATTTAAAGTTTTGGCAAAGATCTGTATCTTGGGTTGTGGGTGAGGTCGTTGATGAGCAAATCAACAACTTCACTAAATTAAGATGTTGTTGACCCAGAAGACAGTGTAGTATAGCAAACACAGGGGAGATGGATGAATGTGACTTGGTGAGAGTTTGGAAGGCAACTACAGTGATGGTCAAGAACCTGTTCAATTCATTATTCATCTTCATTAACTCTCCAGTCTTTCTCGAATAGCAAATGGCCTGCTCCCATTTTCTACTGTCCCTTCAGCTACCTGTCTTCTTGCCCTCATAATTCTGATTATTTAAATATGAAATGCTATTCTTACATCCACTCTTCTATCTCTCAAAATGTATGCAAAACACAATCATCCTATGATCACTACTACTTAGAGGCATCTTCATAAGAGAGATCATTTATTAATCCTGTCTCAATACTAGTTATCAGGTCCTGGACGGTCAGAGGGAACAAGTAGGGTGAACATGAAGGGGATTGAGACAGACGTGCCAAAAAGAAAGAAAAAGTAGGTTTTCAGGGTTTCCAGGCCCACCCGAGACTTTCCCCATTTCCTCCAAAGTCATTTATAAGTGCTGGAGGGTTCAGGATTGAGATAAAACATGACCTGGCTAGCTCTGCCTGGGCATTGGCAGGGCTCACTCCTGCAACAGTCTTTGTGGAGTCAGTCCAGATTTCTCCAAAGGACACGGTGGGTGACAGGGGGAGCCATGAATAGTCTTCAGGAGGGACCTTTTGAGATCGGCAGGATCAAAGCATCCTCATTCATGAGGAGATCTGCCCCACAACCCCTACCAACCCTTTGGCGAGGAGCAATAATTGGAGGTGTTAGAAAATACATTGCATTCATAATTTTCACTAGGTTAATACCACAGGCATGCTATGTCTCCCTATAGCCTACACTGTTAATGGGTATAGAAGTGCCATGTTTTGGAAAGGTGGACCACATGGGCTAGAGGAGATGGATAAACTTGACCGAGGGTGCCAAAGTTCAATAGCACCAAGTCAAAGGGTGGGACCTTTTACACAGCCTACCTCCTCAGCTGGCAGGCTGTGGATGCTCAGACTCTCCCTAGGGTCAGTTGGCTTGACTTCAGCCAATACTTGTCATTAATGGACAGTGCTCCACAGGAGGGTGCACACATGCATATCTGAGCAGTTGCAATGACCAGCAGCAGTCCGATTAAAACTCAGACTCTCCTCAACAAATGATAAGCGCCAGAGCAAACTCCCTACAGTCAGGTTCATCATTCCAAGGGGAGAATGGTTGATTGTTTTCCAATGCCCCTTGTCCCCAGACTTTTTTTTAAAAGAAAACAAAAAGTCCTTTTTCTGAAAACAAGGAGAAAGTAGATAGTGAATACTTTTATTTCATGTCTTCTCCCCTCAAAACGCAGTGTTTATAACAAAAAAAAAGAGAAGCATGGCACAGGAATAGGCCCTTCGGCCCTCCAAGCTTGTGCCAATCATGCCCTGACTAAACTTAAAAAAAAACAAACCTTCTGCCCTTATTTCGGTCCTTGGCCCTCTATTCCCTCCCTATTCAAATAACCATTCAGATGTCTCTTAAATGTCGCCAATGACCCTGCCTCCACCACCTCCTCTGGCAGTGCATTTCAGGCTCCTACCACACTCTGCACGAAAAACTTCCTCACACATCTCCCTTGAATCTGTACCCATTGTAATGGAAACTTCAACCCTGGGAAAAAGCCTCTGACTATCAACCCTAACTATGCCACTCATAATTTTGTAGACCTCTCTCAGGTGTCCTCTCAGCTGCCATCTTTCCAGTGAAATCAATCCTAGTCTTTTTAACCTTTCCTCATAGCCAGTGCCTTCAAGACCATGCAACACCTTCTGGTGAACCTTCTCTGCACTCTCTCCAAAGCTTCCACATGCTTCTGGCAATGTGGTGACCAAAATTGCGCACAATACTCCAAATGTGGCCTAACAAGGGTTTTATATAGTTGCAACATGATTTGCCAATGCTTGTACTCCATGCCCTGGCTGATGAAGGCACGCATGCCTTCAGCCTTCATCACCACTTTGGCCACCTCTGTTGCCACTTTTAAGGAACTGTGGACCTGCACGCCCAGATCCATCTGTATGTTAATGTTCCTAAGGGTTCTGCCATTTACAGTATAATTCACACCTAAATTTGATCCTCCGAAATGCATCACCTCGCATTTGTCTGGATTAAACTCCATCTGCCATTTCTGTGCCCAAGTTACCAATCTATCGATATCCTGTTGTATCCTTTCACAATCATCGGCACTATCAGCAACTCCACCAATCTCCGTGTCATCTGCAAATTTACTAATCAGACCACCCACATTTTCCTCCAGATCATTTATATATACTACAGAGGATCCAAGACTGGTCCCTGTGGAACACTACTAGTTACCAGTCTCCGATCTGAAAAACATCCTTCCACCGCTACCCTCTGTCTTCTACGACCAAGCCAGTTTTGTATCCATCTAGCAAGCCCACCCCGAATCCCATGTGATTTTAGTTCTAATACCAATCTGCCATGTGAGACTTTATCAGATGCCTTACCAAAGTCCACAAACTACATCCACAGCTCTTCCCTCAATTATCTTTGTCACGTCTTCAGAAATTTGGATCAGGTTGGTGAGACATGACCTTCCCTGTACGAAACCATGCTGCCTGTCGCTAACTAGTCCATTTAGAATGCCTCTATCTTTTCTCAGTTCCATCCTTAATTACAAAAGGGATTTTGATCAAATTGGTCAATGGGCTGAAAAAATGGCAGATGAAGTTCAATCTGGATAAATACAAGGTATTGCATTTTGGTACACAAACAAGGGTAGGGCATATACAATTAATGAACAAAGAAAATTACAGCACAGGAACAGGCCCTTTGGCCCTCCAAGCCTGCGCCGATCCAGATCCTCCATCTAAACCTGTTGCCTATTTTCCAAGGATCTGTATCCCTCTGCTCCCTGCCCATTCATGTATCTGTCTAGATACATCTTAAATGACGCTATCGTGCCCGCCTCTACCACCTCCGCTGGCAACGCGTTCCAGGCACCCACCACCCTCTGCATAAAGAACTTTCCACGCATATCTCCCTTAAACTTTTCCCCTCTCACCTTGAAATCGTGACCCCTAGTAATTGAGTCCCCCACTCTGGGAAAAAGCTTCTTGCTATCCACCCTGTCTATACCTCTCATGATTTTGTAGACCTCAATCAGGTCCCCCCTCAACCTCCATCTTTCTAATGTAAATAATCCTAATCTACTCAACCTCTCTTCATAGCTAGCGCCCTCCCTACCAGGCAACATCCTGGTGAACCTCCTCTGCACCCTCTCCAAAGCATCCACATCCTTTTGGTAATGCGGCTACCAGAACTGTACGCAGTATTCTAAATGTGGTCAAACCAAAGTCCTATACAACTGAAACATGACCTGTCAACTCTTGTACTCAATACCCCGTCTGATGAATGAAAGCACGCCGTATGCCTTCTTGACCACTCTGTCGACCTGCGTTGCCACCTTCAGGGTACAATGGACCTGAACACCCAGATCTCTCTGCGCATCAATTTTCCCCAGGGCTTTTCCATTTACCACATAGTTCGCTCTTGAATTGGATCTTCCAAAATGCATCACCTCGCATTTGCCTGGATTGAACTCCATCTGCAATTTCTCCGCCCAACTCTCCTATCTGTCTATATTCTGCTGCATTCTCCGACAGTCCCCTTCACCATCTGCTACTCCACCAATCTTAGTGTCATCTGCAAACTTGCTAATCAGACCATCTATACCTTCCTCCAGATCATTTACGTTTATCACAAACAGTGGTCCCAATATGGATCCCTGTGGAACACCACTGGTCACAGTTCTCCATTTTGAGAAACTCCCTTCCACTACAACTCTGTCTCCTGTTGCCCAGCCAGTTCTCTATCCATCTAGCTAGTACACCCTGGACCCCATGCGACTTCACTTTCTCCATCAGCCTACCATGGGGAACCTTATAAAACGCCTTACTGAAGTCCATGTATGTGACATCTACAGCCCTTCCCTCATCTATCAACTTTGTCACTTCCTCAAAGAATTCTACCTCGTTGGTAAGACATGACCTTCCCTGCACAAAACCATGCTGCCTATCACTAATAAGCCCATTTTCTCCCAAATGTAAATAGATCCTATCCCTCAGTATCTTCTCTAGCAGCTTCCCCACCACTGACGTCAGGCTCACCGGTCTATAATTACCTGGATTATCCTTGCTACTCTTCTTAAACAAGGGGACAACATTAGCAATTCTCCAGTCCTCCGGGACCTCACCCGTGCTCAAGGATGCTGCAAAGGTATCCGTTAAGGCCCCAGCTATTTCCTCTCTCGCTTCCTTCAGTAACCTGGGATAGATCCTATCCAGACCTGGGGACTTGTCCACCCTAATGCCTTTTAGAATACCCAACACTTCCCCCCTCCTTATGCCGACTTGACCTAGAGTAATCAAACATCTATCCCTAACCACAACATCCGTCGTGTCCCTCTCCTCGATGAATATCGATGCAAAGTACTCATTAAGAATCTCACTCATTTTCTCTGACTCCTTGCATAACTTCCCTCCTTTGTCCTTGAGTGGGCCAACCCTTTCTGTAGTTACCCTCTTGCTCCTTATGTACAAATAAAAGGCTTTGGGATTTTCCTTAATGGTTGAGCCTTGGGTAGCGTTGTACAGAGGGATCTAGGGGTGCAGGTACATAATTCTTCAAAGTTTGCCATATGGATGGTTAAAAGGGCGTTTGGCACATTTGCCCTCATTGCTCAGTCCTTTGAGAGTACAGGAGTTGGGATGTTATGTTGAGGCTATAA
>NC_063341.1:76986681-76994791 GCF_021869965.1 Rhincodon typus
CCGAGACAGCGATGAGTTTCCGCTCTGACTACAGAACTAAGAGTTTTGGCTGTTTCACTAGGAAGGTTGGAGCAGATGCTTAAAACAGTGAGTTCTGAGATGTTGTTCCTCCAGTTTGCACTGTGATTCACTGGAGCACTGCAGCATGCTGAGGACAGACATCTGGTATGCGAGCCGGATGGATGGCTGCTTTACAGAACACCAAGTCTGCGCACAAGCATGACCCCGACCATCCCAAAGCCAGTCATTTTAAAAAAAAAGGCATCCTGGTCGCATGCCCGCTTGTCTGTCCTTGGCATGCTGTAGTGCTCCAGTGAATCTCACAGCAAACTACAGGAACAACATTCCATCTCCAGACTAGGCACTTTACAGCTTTCTGGACTTAACATTAGTTCAACACCTTCAAATTGTGAATCAATTCCCATTTCTTCCTTTTCTTTTAGCTTTACTTGTTACATTCTCTGTCACCATGTCCTCTCTCCCTCATCCCACTGGGGTGGGACTATCTGCTCTTTCAAGTCTTGGCAGTTAGACACACCATTGTTCTCCATTCTCACATTCCTATCACTTAATCTAAACTATCAACACTTTTTCTCCCCTAACATTCTACACCCATGACCCCCCAAACTATAACATAACTGCTGCCCCCTCCACACTTCACTTCAGCTCTGAAGTGTCATCTAGACTTGAAGCATATGTTGCTCCCTCTCCATAGATGCTGCCTGACCCACTGTGATCGCCAGCATTTGTTGTTTACAGTTCTCTAAACTGTAAATGTTTGAGGAAAGATTAAAAGCAGCTTATGATTCACAACCCAGGATAAAGCAGTTAACAAACAAACAAAAACATTCAGCAAAATGAAATTAAATAATATGAATTCAGTGAACCCAGGAGTACACAATGGTTCAAATAGAATTGATTGAAAAGTGAATGGAGGAGAGCGATTAAAAATAAATGCGCTGATTGTACAGTTAAGGTATCAAAGAACTATATTACAGATGAACTGACTTCAAACTTATTTCTTGTACAATACAATCTACTCATTTCTCCAGGAGAAAGTACCAATGGGACTGTTTTTGAGTAATTAGATTAACTGAAAGTCACTCAGACAAGACCTTACCTCAAGCAGCTGTAAGCAAGGATAGTCATAACCATACCACGGAACTCCCATCACGATTTTTGCAGGAGGAATGCCCAGCTTGAGATAGTCTGAGTAACCTAAATGGGTCCAATAAAAACTGACATCCTTAGATTAACATGAGCCAGGGCAGGTCAAACCTGAAATCAAAGTTATATTGTACATACCCAATAATGTCTGATCATATGGTGCGTTTGCCTTTGCAATGCAATCATCCCAAATTTGACTCTGCATATCATACGACATCACAAATATAAAGTCACAAGAGGCTGCAATTGCTGCATAATCATAGCACCTTCCGTCTATGCATCCTGGCTTCCAAGCCACGTCAAATGTGACCTAAGTGCCAATTAAAAACAAGTTAACTATTGTATATGAGATGTCAATAGTGGATAGATATGGTTTTTAATAAATATTAACAGGTCGTATGTAGGTGTGAATTTAATGGGAATGAACTTCGACAAGCATTCAGGATTCAATATCATGATTCCAATATTGTCGGGGAAAATAATGACTCAGAATCATCAGAGTCTCAAGTTATCAAAACATTAACCAGGTTTAGTGCCCCAAAAATCACCAATGTCCGTCTAGCTTTAATCTCCTCTCCTAAGGCATCAAATTGTGACAAACTGTAGCAAGTGGAGATGTAGTTGGTTGACAGGAAACAAAAGTGGTGACTACAAGAAGCAAATACAGTAGTGGGGGCCCCTGGAGTTAGTACTGCATTTTTAAAATCTAGGTTCTTTGTCTTGTGTATCTACGTCTGTTTCAAACCTGCAGATGACATGAAACTTTGGTATTGTGACCCGAGAAGGTAGTGATAGACCACACGGGGACAGACACAGATTGGTGGTGAAATTTAATGCAAAGGAGGTGAAATGATTGACTTTTTCAGGAAGAGTGAGGAAAGAGAAAATAGAGCGTACTATCCTGGAGTGAGTAGAGGAACAGATAGACCAGGTTGTCTACTTTTTGATTTGTCAGTTGCAGCAGTTTGAGCTCCAGTTTTTGGAACTTGAGCAGCAGCTGATATCGCTGTGGTGCACTTGTGGGGGTGAGCTATACAGTTACACATTTTTAGGTGTGGCCACCCTGCAGTTTAAGAGAATATGGGGAGAATGAAGGAATAGGTGACCAGACTGGCAAGCAAAAACAGTCACAGCAAAGTCTAGGGCCCACAGCTGCTCGGGGCGGGACTGTAAAAACAGAGCAGGAAAGACAGCCTTAAAATACGGGGCCATTGTGATAGGCTCTGAGGCCAGAGCAGGACCATGGACTAGAACTAAACAGAGTCAGGACCAATCTCCAGTGGGAAGCTTTGCTGTTGTTACTGGGAACTAACCCAACTTGAAAGCAGCATGGGAACCAGAAGAGAACATGAGAGGAATGCTAGAGTACACAGAATACCCTGGGTTGATAGATCCTACTGGAGTAGTAGATAAACTACATCCAGATCAAAGGGTGGGGGGGGTGGTGGTGAGACAAATTAATTTCTTTTGGCTTACTTCACATGTATTTGATAATATTAGTGAATTACAGGCACAGATAGCTACAAAAGGAATGACATCATGGTGAAACTAAAGCAGACTAAAGCAACACAATACTGGATATTCTATTACAAGGGGAGACAGTGACAGTGACAAAGTGGGTCATGAATGAGTAATCCAGAAAGCAGACATACATCCTAGAATCT
Source organism: Rhincodon typus (assembly GCF_021869965.1). Taxonomy (NCBI): domain Eukaryota; kingdom Metazoa; phylum Chordata; class Chondrichthyes; order Orectolobiformes; family Rhincodontidae; genus Rhincodon; species Rhincodon typus. Next base: position 76,989,513 of record NC_063341.1, read on the forward strand.
TAATGTCCTGAAGCAGTTTGAATCAAATAATCAAAAGCTATGTAGTTAAATATTTGAAGGGAAACATTTGTAGCTCCCTGGGTTGAATTGATCAGGACATAGAACAACTTGCTTTCAAACAATTGTAACAACCTTCTGCACTTCATTCTCAAACTTGTGGTTACACCACGGAAGCTGAGCTTCAATTCACTTGTCTAATTCTGAACTAACTGCTGCATCACCAATTCTGCTTTTTTCTCACTTGAAGCTGATGCAGCCTAAAACGTTTAAGCTGGAGGTACAGTCCAAGCATTCTTGTAACAAGAAAATTCACGATTAACCAGCAGCTAGAAATCAATTGCATTTATCCAGAAATACATCAATGTTACTTTACAATTACAAACGAGCTAAATTGCTTGCACAATTTAACTGAAAAATTGCTGCACTACCTGAGACCCTGGTATGTCACGATGGAAGGCTTGTGTGGTTTCATTAACCAGTTGCGTTAAAGCATAATATCCTTCTGATTTCAATTCAACAGTATCCTCCAGATCCAGGTTAATCCCGTCCATAAACTGCTGTTTTGCCAACAGGACTTGATCACTGATCCAATTCTTTCGCTGGGTACGGTCTAATATGTTTTTAATCGGCACATCTCCTGGTGAAAGGCAAAGAAACAATCTACATTTATATTGCAACATTCACAGCGCATAATGTTCATCAATGCTGTTTCCTAAACAGACACAAGCTAACTTGCCCAGCAATAGTCCCATGAGAAGGAAACAAGATAAATGGTCAGTTTGGCATTTGGTGGCGTTGAGTGAGGGATAAACGTAGCCGAGGACACAATGAGAACCCATTGCTCTTCAAGTTGTGCATATAGTGAGTTCTACATCCACCTGGACAGGTATGTAGAACCACTGTTGTGTGCTTCAGCAGATTTACAGCATCCCTGACACTACAGAACTCCTTTTGTAGAGCCCTTGTGTCAATTGGAGGAAACACAAAACCTTCTAACCCAAAGAGACTAGACTATTAATCCAGAGACCTAGGTAATGTTCTAGGGACACAGGCTCGAATCCCACTCCAGTTGATGGCTGAATTTGGATTCAATAAAAAAAATTCTGGAATTTACAATCTACTGACGACCATGAAACCATTCTCGGAAAAACCCATCTGGTTCACTAATGTCTACCAAGGAAGGAAATCTGCCACCCTCACCTGGTCTGGCCGACATGCGACTCCAGACCCACAGCAACATGGTTGACTCTCAATTGCTCTCTGAAACGGCCTAGCAAGCCATTCTGTTGTACCAATCACTATAAAATCTCAATGAAACCAGACGGATCTCCAGACATCGACATAGGCACCTGAAAAGACAATGGCTGAAACAGCCCTGTTGACCTTGCAAAGTCCTCCTCATTGACATCTGTGGGCTAGTATCAAAATTAGGGTAGCCGTCTCACAGACTAGTCAAGCAACAGCCTGACACAGACACACGCATGGAATCATATCTTACAGACTGTGTCACAGACACCACCATTAGCATCCCTGGATATGTCCTGTCTCACTGGCAAGACAGACCCAGCAGAGGTGGTGGCACAGTAGTATACAGTCAGGAGGGAGTTGCTCTGGAAGTCCTCAACATTGACACCGGACCTCATGAAGTCTTGTAGCATCAGGTTAAACATGGGCAAGAACAAAGAGTGTCGTCTGGGTGGGGGATTTCAATGTCCACAAACAAGAGTGGCTCAGCAGCAGTGCTATTGATTGAATTAAAAACCGAAAGAATTGCGGATGCTGTAAATCAGGAACAAAAACAAAGTTGCTGGAAAAGCTCAGCAGGTCTGGCAGCAACTGTGAAGGAGAAAACAGAGTTAACGATACGGGTCCAGTGACTCTCCCTCAGAACTCGAGGAAAGATCACCAGACCCGTATTGTTAACTCTGTTTTCTCCTTCACATATGCTGCCAGACTTGCTGAGCTTTTCCGGCAATTTTGTTTTCATGCTACTGATCAAGCTGGTCGGGTACTAAAGGACATAGGTGCTAGACTGGGTCTGTGGCAGGTGGTGAGGTAACCAAGAGAGAAAGCCATATTTGACCCTCATCCTTATCAATCTGCCAGCTGCAGTTGTATCTGTAAGAGTGACCATTACACAGTCCTTGTGGAGATGAAGTCCTGCCTTCACATTGAGAATAACTTCTATCGTGTTGTGTGGCACTATCACCGTGCTGAATGGGACAGACTTCAAACAGATCTAGCAACTCAAAACTGGGCACCCATGAGGCGCCGTGGGCCATCAACAGCAGCAGAATTGTACTCCAGAACAAAATGCAACTTCATGACCCGGCGTATCCCCCCACTCAACCATTACCATCAAGTCATGGTATCAACCCTGGTTCAATGGAGAGTGCAGGAAGGCATGCCAAGAGCAACACCAGGAATACCTGAAGATGTGGTGTCAACCTGATGAAGCTACCAAACAGGACTGCAGGCATGCCAAACAACAGAAGCAAGTGATAGACAGAGCTAAGCGATCCCACAACCAACGGATCATATCTAAGCTCTGCAGTCCTGCCACATCCGGTTGTGAATGGTGGTGGACAATTAAACAACTCACTGGAGGAGGCTCCACAAATATCCCCATCCTCAATGATGGAAGAGCCCAGCACATCAGTGCAAAAGATAAGGCTGAAGCATTCGCAGCAATCTTCAGCCAGAAATGCCAAGTGGATGATCCATCTCAGCCTCCTCCAGTGGCCCCCAGCATTACAGGTACCAGTCTTCAGCCAATTCGATTCACTCCACGTGATATCAAGAAATGGTTAGAGACACTGGATATTGCAAAGGCTATGGGCCCTGACAACATTCTGGCAATAGAACTGAAGACTTGTGCTCCTGAACATGCCGCTCCCTTAACCAGGCTGTTCGAGTACAGTTACAGCACTGGTATCTACCCGACAATGTGGAAAACTACCCAAGTAGGTCCTGTACACAAAAAGCAGGGCAAATCCAACCCAGCCAATTACCACATCAGTCTACTCTCAATAATCAGTAAAGTGATGGAAGGTGTCATCAACAATGCATTCAAACAGCACCTGCTCAGTGATGCCCAGTTTGGGTTCCGCCAGGGCCACTCAGCTCCTGACCTCATACAGCCTTGGTTCAAACATGGACAAAAGAGCTGAATTCCAGAGGTGAGGTGAGGTGAGGTGAGTTTGACAGCCCTTGACATCAAGGCTGCATTCGACCAAGTTGGCATCATGGGGCCCCAGCAAAACTGCAATCAACGGGTATCGGGGGAATATTCTGTCAGATGTGACTTGAATGACACACAGGAAAACAGCTGTGGTTGTTGAAGGTCAATCATCTCAGCTCCAGGACATTTCTGCAGGGTTAAAATCCTGATTCTCTCTCCTGAACAGCATTGTGGGTATCCATCTACACCCCATGGATCGCAGCAGATCAAGGTGGCAGTTCAGTCACATCTTAAGGGCAATGAGCAATGGGTAATAAATACTCATCCATCCAGCGACATCTTATATCCCACGAACAGAAGAAAAAATTCTTACAGAATTCAGTTACCATTGTGACATTTGCTTCCTGCTCTAATTTATGTTTTAATCATTTTAATATTGTTAACAGTGATTTAAGCTGGTGGGAAGCATGCCAACTTGCTGCAGTTATTACAGGCAGTTTTCATTATAATTGCAGATAGTATCAAACAACTTATACTGATGTAGTACGTTTGAAATGACTGAAACATTCCAAAATGTTTCACAACAGAGGTGTCATTGCCTAGGCTAGCATTTATTGCCCTTTCCTAATTGCCCCTTGATCTGAGTGGCTTGTTGGGCCATTTCAGAGGGCAGTTAAGAGTCAACATTGCTGAGAATCTGAAGTCACATGGAGGCCAGACTGGGTAAGAATGGCAGATTTCCTTTCCTAAAAAGACATTAATAAACCAGATGGAGTTTTTTGTTTTAACAACTATAAGGGACAGTGGCTATATGGTCACTATTAAGTTTCAGCCAACATTCCCACCACTCAGTGGTGCTGCAGGTTATATAAAGTCCAGTGACATCACTGGGACACCACCTGTGAAACAAAAATGGACAAGCATTGACACAAAGGTGAAAAAACCTATTCAACAGGAAGGTAAGGTGACAGGACGGTTCTGCATATTGTAAGAATTACTGCTGTAGACAGAATAGAGAATAACTAGCATTGGTTTGGTTGGAGTTACTGAGGAGATTCAACACTACACAATCTTAGAACATGAAATTCAAAGCTGTGTATGTGTTGTATAATCTTTTCTGCAGCTGTCAATAAGACTTTAATGCATTAAAGGACAAGTTGTTCACTTTGAGAAACAAAGATACCTTTCAGGACGACACGAACATTATGTGCGTGAGCATGACATACAAGCTGAGGGTCATAGATTCCAAAGGCTGCAATAGTTGTGACCCTAGAAAAGTCATAATGGTTCCAATCTGCACCACCGACATCAAAGACCAAGAGCTGAAACAGAAATCAACACTGTCAGCTACAGGAATGAGGGCATCACTACATTTCAAGTAAAATGTATTTATTCCATCAAAACAATGGCTGATTGCCTGAGAAGCTGTTGGTCACCTCTATTATTCCAAAAGCAGGCAGCAGCGAGAAAGGGAACATCCCAACTCCCACAACAGAGCAGGGAGTGGGAACAGGAGCTGCAGCCAGACTCGGCCTGGAACTGATCCTTGGCTTGTGTCAATGAGCCTTGTCCAGCCTGGATCCCCCAGGGACCGGAGTGGGGCTGGAGGTTGGCTGGGAGGGACACTCTCTTCCCCAGCTGAAGCCAGGCGAGCCCTGGAGAGGGAGGGCATGAGCATCCTGAAGAGGAGAAATTCTCCCAACTCCCTCAACAGAGCAGGGGTTAAGGAGAGGAGCTACAGTCCAAGGGGAAAGACAGGAGCTCCCATTCCAAGTGTTGCTGCTCAATGGCCTTCCAAAGACAACTTCAAGGCAACAAGAGAATTGAATGGTTTGCAGATCTCCTATTTGACCTACTTTGTACACCCTCCCCATTTTCACCACTCTCCCTAGCCCGTCAACATCACCTCCCTCCACAATATCTCTCCCAATCCTATTTCCCCTCCCGTCTGCCTCAACTCTGCACAACCATCCCTCCAAATGGGCACCACTGCACCTCCGGAAAGGAACTCCCCAACAAATATCACCCTGCTCTCCTCTGCCCCTCCGTCCTCACCCGCTACACGCCACTCCCTCCAAGTCTCCACCTCCACCCCACC
>NC_063341.1:76999791-77041296 GCF_021869965.1 Rhincodon typus
GTCTCTCCCCCGTCTCTCCCCTGTCTCTCCCCCGTCTCTCCCTCTGTCTCTCTTCCCCCCCGGACACTGACCTCGAACGGCCTGTCTCCGGACACCGGGCGGCACAGGGCGGTATCGGCACACGGACAGTTGACGGCCCGAGCCCCGAGGGGGACGATCGCGGCCAGGGCCAGGACTCGAATGCAAAGCCCGGCCTCCCGCTGCCCGGCCATGGTTCCCTCCCACAGCCGCCGGAAGCTGTTCTTTGTTCCCTAACCCCAGCCTGACCTCCCACTTCCGGTCTCTACTACCATCCGGGTCTCCAAGACTGTAGAACATCCTCATCGGTCACGTGCAATGAGCAGTGGAGGAAGCCTTTCTGCCCATTTTTGGGGTCTGCTAGCTCCCTGTGCACGCTAATATGTGTGGGTTGGTAATCCAGAGACCTCAATCCCATCAGGTGGAATTTGAATTCAATGGTATTGCTATAAGGTGAGTTCTGACAAATTTGGATTGTATTCCCTTGTGTTGTAGGCTGTGGACAACCTGATAGAAATATATAAAATTATGAGAAGCATCGATAGGATGGCTGGCTGAAGTCTTTTTCCCAGGGTGGAAATGTTAAATATTACAGGCTATTATTTTATTGTGGGGTGGGGGAACATTTAAAGATGTGCAAAGAAAGTTTTTTTTTATGCAGTGGGTGGTAGGCACCTGGAACATGTTGCCGGGGAGGTGGCAGTAGCGGTGGCAATAGCAATGTTTAAGAGGCATTTAGACAGACGTGAACAAGCAAAGAATACAGGGATAAATACCATATACACGCAGATGGGATTAGTTTACACTGGCATCATGGTTGGCGCACGCATGGGCTGAAGGGCCTGTTCGTGTGCTGTATTGCTCTATATTCTTGATCTTAAAGAACTGTGGAAAGAGAAACAGAAATTGCTCAAGAAACTCAGCATGTCTGGCAGCATCTATACAGAGAGGAACAAACTTAACATTTCAAGTCCAGTGACCCTTCCTCAGACATGATAATGGCTAGAAAAAGGTGGTATATATACTGAAGACAGCGGATTGGGGGTTGGAGGGGTGACCAAATAGGTGCAGATGGTGCCCAGAGAGAGAGGGAGAGAGACAACAAAAACAGAAATTGCTGGAAAAACTCAGCAGGTCAGCAGCATCTGCAGAGAGAAATCAGAATTAATGTTTGGGTCCAATGAACATTCTTCTGAAGTGAACCTGCTCCACCGGGAAGGTATGACTGGAGCTGTGCATAGTGAGGAGCGACAGGGTATAATGGCAAGTGTTGCATATTCTCCGATTGCATAGGAAGGTGCCATGGAGATGAGTGGAGGTATTGGGACTGGAGGAGGAGTGGACCAGGGTAGTTTGTATGTAAAATGAACTGCCAGAGGAAGTGGTAGATGCAAGTACAGTTGCAACATTTAAAAGACATGTGGACAGGTACGTGAATAGGAAAGGTTTAGAGAGATATGGGCCAAACACAGGTACAAGGGACTAGTTTAGTCCTGGGAACTTGATCGGCATGGTCAAGTTGGACTGTAGGGTCTGCTTCCATGCTGTATGACTCTATCTCAGTTTTAAATGAGTGTTCCCTTAGTCTGTAACCTTGTCCCCTGTTTGAGATTCCCTCACTAGTGGAAACATCTCAGTTAAATCCCCTCAGAATCTTGTATGTTTCAATAAGATCACCACTTATTCTTCTAAACTCTAATGAATAAAAATTTAATTTGTTTTGCCTTTCTTGATAAGTCAACCCCTTCATAGCAGGCATCGGCCTAGCAAATCTGTTTTGAACTGCCTCCAATGGCTGTACATCCTTTCTTAAATACCAAAACTGTATACAGTTCTCCAGATGTAGCCTCAGCAGCACCCAATACAGTTGCAACAAGACTTGCCTATTTTTAAACTCCAGACCTGTTGCAGTAATGACCCAAATTCATTACTTACTGTACTTGCATGCTAACTGTTTGTGTTTCATGCACAAGAACATCCTGATCCCTTCTGCACTGCACTTCTTTGGATTCTCCCTCTATTCAAATAATAGTGTGCTTTTCAATTCTTCCTACTAAAACACACAACTTCACGCTGTCCCATATTAGGCCCCATCTGCCAAGTTTTGCCTACTCACTCAATCTATCTATATACTTTTTTGCATATTCTTTATGTCCTCATCACAACATGCCCCATCACCATTTTTATATCATCAGCAAATTTGGATACATTACAGTCTGCCCCCTTCTACAAATCATTAAGAATGTATAGTAAATCATTGAGGCTCTAGGACTAATGCTTGTGGCATGACAGTAGTTTATTTTTGAACACTGACTCATTGGATGTGGATGTCGCTAGTGGGGCTAACATTTGTCATCCCTAGCTGCCCTTGAGAAAGTGGTATGAGTTATGTCTTTCAATCTGAAGAAGACACATTAATTTTGACTCTGCTGTGTGTTAACCAATCCTCAATTCATACTAATACAGTACCCCAATTGTGTGAGCACCTATTCTCTATAAAAACTATTTATGAGGCATCTTATTGAATGCCTTCATCTGCTGGTACCCCTTTATCAATTCTCCTTGTTCCATCCTTAAAGAACTTGAGCAGATTTTTTTCAAATGTGATTACCCTTTCCCAAAACTATATTGACTCTGCTTGTGTTAAACTTTTGTGCTTCTTGTTTAGTAACGGACTCTAACATTTCCCAACAACAGAAATAATAGGCAATCTGGGAACTTTAAGGTTTTGGAGTAGATTTGTAGCTCGGGTTGTGGATGTCACAGTTGGTTGGCTCGCCAAGCTGGTTCGTTACTGTTCCGCGGACGTTTCATTACCCTGCTGGGTAACATCATCAGTGCAGCCTCCGATGAAGCGCAGTTGTGTTTTCCCGCTTGGCTTTTAAACTCTGGAGTCCTTTGAGCTGGATTACCTCACTTTCGGTTTTCTTTCGCAATGAAGTGTGTATGGGGCCGAGTTCTATGTGTTTGTTGATGGCTTTCTTCGTGGAGTACCAAGCTTCTAGGAACTCCCGTGCCTGGCTCTGCTTTGCTTGTGCCAGGATCTTGATGTTGTCCGAATTGGATCCCAATCCCAATAAGGAGAACCACCAATTCGACTGGGACAACATCAAGATCCTGGGACAAGCAAAGCAGAGACAGGCACGGGAGCTCCTAGAAGCCTGGTACTCCACGAAGAAAGCCATCAACAAACACATAGAACTCGACCCCATATACACTCCATAGCAAAGGAAAACCAAAAGTGAGGTAATCCAGCTCAATGGACTCCAGAGTCTAAAAACCAGGCGGGAAAACACAACAGCGCTTCATCGGAGGCTGCACTGATGATGTTACCCAGCAGGATAAGAAACGTCTGCGGAACAACAATGAACCAGCTCAGCGAGCCAACCAACCACAATCTGGGAACTATAGTAAAGAAGAATTTGAGATATTAATATTAGGAATAAAGATTAGAGAAAGGAACTTAAAGTAGATGACAAGTTTAAAAAAAAGAACTGCAGATGCTGGAAATCAGAAACAAAAACAGAAATTGCTGGAAAAACTCAGCAGGCCTGGCAGCTTCTGTGGAAAGAAAGCAGAGTTAATGTTTCAGGTGACCTTTCGTCAGAATGTTTTGTTTTGGTGTTTACCTCACTGCCACATCTCTTCCAGATATGCCCACCTTGAAGAACTTTTGTCTCCATTCCTGGTGTTTGACAAGGTATTTTCTCAGAGCTTCCCAGTTCCACATCATCCTCTGGTGTTCCGAAGAAGGGTCACCGAACCCGAAAAGTTAACTCTGTTTTCTCTCCACGGATGCAGTTGAGTTTTTTCCAGCAATTTCTGTTTGAAATAGACAACCCCCCTGGATCTGTTTATGTATCCCCCACAATGTTGAAAGAGGCAGCTATAATGAAAAGACCATATCATTTTATTTCCTGTATTTTTGATTGTGGACTGAAATGGGAAAAGGGATGTTTTGAAAACCAAGAATTGTGGAAGTAATTGCTGCTGTTCTTTTTAAAAATAAAACAAGTTACCAAAAGTCATGGCATGTTTTACTGCTTTGTTCAAGCTTTGAGGGTTGGGGGTGCGCAGTGGGGTGTGGGAGTTGTTTGTAGATGCCTGGCACCATGGGTGAATGTAGAACGGGATGAACCAGTAATGAGTGACTCATTGCTTTGTCTAATTATGACCAATTGTAAATGACAATAGCAGCCCACAGCTTGTCAACAACTCTGGCTCCAGAGGAGCTGAACTGCTGGTGGGTGTGCATGATGTAGGGAGAAGCCTTTGGACTGTTCGAAGGGCAGGTTGTGTGTGTCTCTCTCTGCAGTAATAGTACCCTGAAGCCTGCAAAAAGCTTGTTTCTTTCTCCTACCAATTGCCTTAAAACAGTATCTAAGAGACTTCGTAGTTAGTGTACCCTGTACATCCTGCAAAGAAGTGAAAGAACCAGGAGAAAGGAAATTGAAGAACAGAAAGATAAAACAAAGAACTTTCTGTTTTTGTTTGAGGAACAGAAAGTCCTAGCAAGCCAAATGGAACATCTCATTGAACCCAGTGGGCTGCTATTGAACTGTTTCCCAGTTTTCTTTTCCCACCTGCAGCATCCAGAAAACCATTTTTTCCTTTTGTTTGTCTGCGTTTATAAGAGATTTTGAGAAGACGTTGGAGTCTTAATTACATGAACCTTGTGTCGATAGCTTGTAAATAGAACAAAGAACTGTGGATGCTGGAAATCTGAAACAGAAACAGAAACTGCTGGAGAAACTCAGCAGGTCTGGCGGCATCTGTGGAGAGAAAAGAGTGAACTTTTTGAGTGCAGTGACTGAGGACTGAATTCTGCAGAAGGGTCACCAGACTCGAAACGTTAACTCATGTTTAGTAAACTTGTTGGTGATTTTGAGAATATAACTAGCAAAATAGACAGAGGAACTAGTGGCTTTCAGAAAGCTTCCAGTAAAGTTTCACTCAAGAGGTAAGCAAGGAAAATTTGAGAATATCAGATTGGGGGAATACACTGACATAGATTGAGAACTAGCTAATGGATAACTAACAGCATAAAAATTAAATTAGATTTTATTGTCACGTGTGCTGCAGTACAGGGATACAGGATTACAGTGAAAAGTGTACAAGATTGTCATTCCTGGCGTCATGTGAGATACAGTAATTTTCGGAGATTGGCAAACTGCATCTAGTGGGGTATCACAAGGATCGATTCTTAAACTCCAGCTGTTCACAATCTGTATCAATGATTTGAATGTGGGCATTTAATTAAACAATTTCAAGTTTACAGATTACAGAGAACTAAATGCAAGTGTAAGTTGTGAAAAGGATGCTGAGCCGCATCAGGCAGCTTTGAAAGTCTGAGTGGAAAAACGAAAGAGCAAACATTTATCTGATGTGGATGTGAGGTTATCCATCTCAAAGTCAAAGGAAAGTCAAATCCGGATAGCTTCTTAAATTGTGAGAGGGGCTGGGAAGTATTGAATTTGGAAACAAGTGTTCTTGTTCATGAGTCACTGAAAGTTACCATGCAGATGTAGCAAGCAATTGAGAAAACAAATGGTATGTTGGCATTTTTTACAAAAGGGTTTGTGTACGGGAGTAAAGATCAGATAGATACATGAATAGGAAAGGATAGGAGGAATATGGGCCAGGAGCAGGCAGGTGGAACAGTTTATATTGGGATTATGTTCAGCATGGACTGGTTGGACTGAAGGGTCTATTTCCATGCTGTTACAACTCTGACTGCATGTGTCACTTCATTTCTATAGAGTCTTATTCAAACCACACCTAGAGGATAGTGTGCAGGTCTGATTTTCTTACCTCAGTAAAGATATACTTGTGATACAAAAACAGAAGTTGCTGGAAAAGTTCAGCAGGTCTGGCAGTATCTGTGAAGAGAAATCAGAGTTAACGTTTTTTGGGTTTGGTGATCCCTCCTCAGAAGATCACTTTATCTCTGATTTTTTAAAAAAAATGATTCACCGGATGAGAGCGTTGCTGGCATGGTAGCATTTATTGCCCATTCCTAATCGCCCAGAGGGCAGTTAAGAGTCAACCACATTGCTGTGGGTTTGGAGTCACATGTACGCCAGACCAGGTAAGGATGCCAGTTTCCTTCCCTAAAGGACATTAGTGAACCAGATGGGTTTTTCCAACAATTGACAATGGATTCATGGTCATCATTAGATTCTTAATTCCAGATATTTATTGAATTCAAATTCCACCTAATTCGATATGACTCTTCTTCAGGACCCAAACAATGGCAAAAATGCTGTGGATGCTGAAGATCTGAAATAAACCCAGAATTGCTTTGAAGTCAAATATATAGCCCTGAATTTACATGAATCAGAGTCCAATAAGTTTTTTTCCAGCTTCCCCTGCGCCCCCCCGCAAGGGAAAAGATGTTTTCTGTTCACCTTATCTGTGCCCCTCATTATTTTATAAACCTCAATAAGGTCACCCCTCAACCTCCTATGTTCCAGTGAGTGCCCTTTAGGGAAGGAAACAGCCATCCTTACCTGGTCTGGCCTACATGTGACTCCAGACCCACAGCACTGTGGTTGGCTCTTAACTGCCCTCGGGGCAATTAGGGATGGGCAATAAATGCTGCCTAGCCAGCGATGCCCTCATCCCGTGAATGAATAAAAGAAATGAAGAATAAAATCGCAGCCTCTCCTTATAACTCAAACCCTCCAGTCCTCGTATTTCACATGGGAAACCTCACAACCTTTAAAAAGTATTTTGACGAGCACTTGAAATGTCATAACATTGATTTGTAATATAAAAGAGTTTTGCGATGTTCCTGTGAGTGTTTACAACAGATCACTGGAATTACTGATGTTTTATTTATGGATCTGTCTCTTTCTGACACACCACCCTTCTGCTAGGTCCTCATGCTCAGAGCCATATCCAGCATTCCTAGCTGATGATTTCTGAACTCCTGTGTGGAGAACTCCTGAGGACCTCCCCACTCCCCAGATTTCTGAAAATATTGTTACATTCCCCACTGTAAACGTTACCACAGACTCTCCCCTTAATATTTTACAATTTCTGCTCTCTTTCCTGTACATATTGCAAAGAATAGTGATTGCCTGCCCATTGATAATCATGCCTTTATGATAAATGAAAAATAAAAAAGTCTTTTTTATTTCTGTTAAAATTCCTTTATAAAATGAGAGCATCATTGACTAGACCAGCATTTATTGTCCATCCATAATTATCCAGAGATCAGTTAGGAATCAAAGTCATTGCTGTGATAAACGAACAGGAAGCTGGAAACACACAGCAAGGCAGGCAGTTTCTGGTGGAAAGGAGCAGTCAACATTTTGGGTATTCATGTGTACCAGCAGATTTCTTCCCTAAAGCACATTAGCGAACCGGATCGGGTTTTACCATTTACCAGCAAACCACTGTGGTTACATGGTTGCCATTAGAGTCATACACCATGGAAACAGGCCCTTTGGCCTAACTCTTGTATGCCAACCAGGTTTCCTAAACTAAGCTGGTCCCATTTACCTGCATTTGGCCCAAATTCCTCTAAACCTTTCCTTTCCATGTACCTGCCCAAAGGTCTTTTAAATGTTGCAATTGCACTTTCCTTTAGCAGCTCATTCCACATACACACCGTCCTTTGTGTGAAAACGTTCCCCCCCTCAGGTCCCTTTTAAATTTTTCCCCTCTCACACTTAATCTATGCCCTTTCATTTTGTACACCCCCACCTTGGGGAAAAGACTTTGGCTATTCACCTTTCCTATGCCCCTCATGATTTTATGAACGTCTATGAAGTTACCCTTCGGCCTCTAATGCTCCAGGGAAAAAGTCCCAAAGGAATTGCATTACCATCACCAAAAATAAGGATGTTATTGTTCAGTTATACAGGGCATTGGAGAGACCACTTCCTGTACGCTGTGTGCGGTGTTAGACTTCTTATTGAAGGAAGGATGTAAATGTATTGGAGATTGTTTGCGGGATTGCAATGAGAGGGTTGTCTTTGAGGAAAGGTTGGACAGACCGGGTTTGTTTCTAATGGAGTTTGGGGTGGGGGGTGGATCTGATTGAAGTGTATCAGATCCTGAATGGTCTTGATAAGATGGATTTGGAAAGGATTCTTCATTTTGTGAGGCTCCAGGTTAGCGTAGGCCTGGAGCTGGGGCCTCCAGGTTATTGGTGAGGTGGCGGCAGAGCTGGGGGCTACTGGTGGAAGGGAGTGTGTGGATCCAGTATGGGACCTGGCATAGGCAAGTGGGCCCAGCGGCGAAAAGATGGCGTCTGAAGAGTGGAATTCTGACGTTGGTGGGCAGGTGGTAAGCTATTGGAGGATAGGCAATGACTCAGGTGTCATTGGTGAACCGGCTCAGGGCAAAGGACTCATGGCAGAGGTGGGGGAATGAAGATAGACTGTCTTTCAGGTATATTTCTTTATTCTTTCTGTTCTCAAACTATTCAAAATGGCACCGGATCGTGGAAACAGTTGAATCTTTTTGCTATATTTTACTGTATTATTCACTGTAAAATACAAGGGGCAACAACTCATTCAATTTGATTCAAGTACTGGAAAATGGAACTACTGTAGCTCCAGAGTAGTTTTTGTCAGTGCGGACTCAGTAGGCTAAAGTGGCTCTTCTGTACAGTGTATTTATACCATGCCTTCTATATCGTTGGGGCTAAAGACCACATTTGAAGGATTGCTTTTGTAACATTGAAGCTTTATAGAACTTTAGTTAGGCCTCACTTGGAATATTGTGTACAGTTCTGGTCACCACACTACCAGAAGGATGTGGATGCTTTGGAGAGGGTACAGAAAAGGTTTCACAGGATGTTGCCTGGTGTGGGGGATTGTAGCTATGAAGAAAGGTTGGATAGACTGGGTTTGTTTTCACTGGAACGCAGGAGGTTGAGAAACGACCTGATAGAAGTCTATAAATTTATGAATGGCATGGATAGCATGGAAAGTATGAAGCTTTTTCCCAGGGTGGAGAGGTCAGTTACTAGTGGGACACAGGTTCAAGGTACAAGAGGGGAAGTTTAAAAGAGATGTGCGAGGCAAGTTTTTCACACAAATGGTGGTGAGTGCCTGGAACGCGCTGCCAAAGGAGGAGGACACACCAGCAGCATTCAGGAAGCACCTGGATGAATATATGGACAGGAAGGGAATAGAGGGATACGGATCCTGTATGTGAAGATGGTTTTCGTATGGAAGGGCAAAATGTGTCGGCACAGGCTCGGAGGGCCGAAGGGCCTATCCCTGTACTTTATTGTTCTTTGTTCTAACATACGCAATATTGTGATGGAGGAGAATGCATCAGCCAAAACACCAAAGCAAATCCCAGAGACACAAGAGATGATGCCGCCTTGAAAGGGGAGGGCAGTATCTGAAGTCAGGATACCATTCATGATGTCCATTACCCTGGGGACCATGAGGTGATGTTTGGAGACTTACATTTTTTCATAAAACTGAGCCAAGAAAACAGAAGGTAGTCAAGTTTAGCTTCGGAACGGCTTGAGAAAGGCTTTGGGAAATACTAAAAGCAAATTCAGGGAGACTAACAGCAACTGGTAGAATACCTTCAATAATCATTCAATCCCAACTAAAGAGTGACTTACAAACAATTTGGTTTTCACTTGCTGAGAAATAAAAAATTTATTGTTATATTTGAAAGAACATTGCAAAATGTTACATTTACAGGGTTTTTAGTTCATCTCACCATGAACACTAAAGTTCAGAATTTTCAAATTATTTTAAATTCATGTATGAATGTAGAGTTCCTATATCCTCCTCGAAGACAAGGTCACCGTGTGTTTTTCATGCTTAAAGACAGCTGCACATACAGTTACTAGGGGAATCCATTGAGCTACGAATATCTGCAGTCTTCCGACTGAAGATCACAGGATCACGTATAGTAAAATCTGTCAATAGGAAAGTCCAGGATAAGAAGGAGAATACATAGAAAAATATTTGCAAAGTGATGACTTTCTCTCTCTATTTAAAGATCATTTTAATCTGTTTCAGTGCATATCTGAATCATCAGGTAACAGAGGGACATCTCATGTGAAGCCACAAGGAATGCAGGGAGATCCAAACTAGTGGAATAAATATTGAAGGACTGAACATACAGGATTTTAAATGTAAATACTCAAAATTAAATGCATTTAAAAGTATAATGTTGCTGCTGTAATATCATACTGTGAGTTTATACAAACTTGCTCTCCATTCTTTAAAAATAGATGTGATTACATGAGTTCAGTGGGGTTTGAGGGGACGTGTTGATCTAAGCAGTTAGCCAGATGCTAATCACTGTTTTGAAACGAGACATTTTAACTCTCTGCATAATAGATTGAATTCCCAAACAGCTGTATGTTCTGATCACAATAGCTATAGGCCATTGATAGAAAATAGGAGCAGGAGTAGGCCATGGGCCCTTTGTGAGCCTGCTCTGCAATTCAATATGATCATGGTTGATCATCCAACCCAGCACCCTGTTCCCACTTTCTCCCCATACTGTTTGATTCCTTTAGCCTTAAGAACTATCTCTAACTGCTTCTTGAAGGCATTCAATGTTTTGGCTTCAACCGCTTTCTGAGGCCAAGATTCCCATAAGGAATTTGGGAGAGACCTCTTCAGCCAAAGAGTAGGAAGAATATGGAATGAGCAATGACTAGAAGTGGTTGAAGTAAATACTCTCAATGCATTTAAGGTGAGAAGTAGGTAAGGATTTGAGGATGAAGTGAATACAGGTTATGAGGAGGAAAAGATGGGAGAAGAATGGAACAGAAGCATAGAACGGTTGGCTAACTGACTTGTTTCTCTGCCATATAATCCTATGTAAATTCTGTTATAATGTATTCAATACATTAGCACAACACACTTACTGGCTGGAACACAGTGGAAATTGACAATCTGAGAGCGTGTTTCAAGCGGTGAACAGCCTTCCAGGCATCGTTGAACTGGTTCAACGGAGTAACAGTTGGATTCCACCCCTTCAAATTCAATGACTTTTCCTAATTGCACAAATTCTGATCTAACTGTGCAGTCTGAAATTCAACAAGGTACAGTTTATTGCCACAGAAAAATGTAGATGAGACGATGGTTTAGGGAGAGAACAAGATTTAAAATGAGTTGAGATTCTCTTACCATCGTTGCAGGACTGTCCTGGATACGTCCATGATTCAAAAAGGCGCTCAGCATTTGAAACTTCTTCGTGATTTGGCATTATCATTTTTTTCTCACCATCATTACATCCACAAATACCACATGTCTTCTTTATCATCTGATCAAGTACAATCTATATCCAGTGGCAAAATACATTAGTACACCAACTACTATATAGCATATAATGCCAAATTTAATGGTTTAATTTGTTAAAAAGCAAAAGATACCTGTACTCTGATTCCATCAAAATATAATTGGTTAATATTGATTGATGGTGCCTCTAAAATAATTCCAGTATCCCTCTGCCGAATAGCTACGATATCTAGAACAAGACAAAGATCCATTTTCATAACCGGATATTTTTAATCAACTTGTTTAGACATGTTATTACACAGCTCTAGGACTTTGAACACAGGCTTCCTGGTCCCTTATCACTGTGCATTTTTATTTATTTATTAAATTATTTCAAATGTTTTTAATTGAAATTTTTCTCTCTTCACCTGGACATAAACCTGTACCTGTACAGATTGTACATAGATGTGAAATGCGAACTCCTCCAGATGCATAAATTATAAGCTGCCTGAGAGTTTATTAAATACTTTATTGCATGGAACCATCAATTACAACACCCTCCGTTCCAAATCCCTGATGGGTGAGGCAAGGGCTGCTTATATAGACAGCCTTCGACTGTGGAGACTGCCTCCTCCAGACATTTTCATTTAACCTCTTCAGATATATCATAAAACATCTCTGGCGCAGGTTGGACTTGGGCCTGGGTTTACCTGGCTCAGAGGTGGGGACTCTACCACTGGACCACAAGGGTCCACACTCAGGCAATTTGAATCCTCTGACAATGTACATCAAGCAACTGCTGTCAATAAGATAATATGAACTGCCTTCAGCAACAAGATGATTGTAATCTACATAGTATGTGGACTAAATTGGATGCTGATTGAATTTTGAAAGTAACTCAAAGATTAAATTGAGATGTGAATCTAGGATAGTGTGTTGCTTTCCCAGTGCCACAATTAGGGACGTCTAAAATGCGTATTGTTAAAGGGCAGAGTGAGAAACCGGAAGTGGTGGATGTGGGTGCAATTACAACGTTTAAAGGACATTTAGGTAAGTACGTGAATAAGAAATGTTTGGAGGGATATGGGACAAGTGCAGGCAAGTGGGACTAGTTTAGTTTGGGATTATGGTCGGCGTGGACTGGTTGTACCGAAGAGTCTGTTTCCGTGCTTTATGACTATATGCCAACAGACCCACTACATGTGCTATTGCTTAAAAAAAATCAACAGCCAAATGTGAAAGGAACAATTTCTCACGGTTCTACATAACTTGAGGGCAGCCTTTAATAATCAAACATTTATGCCCCATTGTGTGAAATAGTGCAAGGTACCATGATGAATAGTGCATTCAAACTTCCAAAACAGATGGCCAAAGAACTCTTGCAAACTTTCCATTCAACTTTTTATAAGTGATCAAGTGGGAATATACAAATGTGAATATTCCATCAAACTCCGAACTTTAAGAAATACGAAATGGAATAGGTTGTTTAGCCCTTTGAGCCTGCTCCACCATTCAATAGGATCATGGCTGATCCGACATTCCTCATGTCAACTTTCCTGCCCTTTTCCCATAACCCTTGAATCCCCAACTGATCAAGAATCTATCTATCTTAGCCTTAAATATACACAAGGACTCAGCCCTCACAGCTGTCTGTGGCAAGGAGTTCCAAAGACTCATAACTGTCTGAGAGAAGAAATTCCTCTTTATCTCAGTCTTAAATTGACACCCCTTTATTTTGAGA
The DNA here is from genome assembly GCF_021869965.1 of Rhincodon typus. Classification (NCBI taxonomy): domain Eukaryota; kingdom Metazoa; phylum Chordata; class Chondrichthyes; order Orectolobiformes; family Rhincodontidae; genus Rhincodon; species Rhincodon typus. Next base: position 77,012,764 of record NC_063341.1, read on the forward strand.
CTATGCCCTCTGATCCTAAACTCTACCATGAAGGGAAACATCCTCTTAGCATTTACCCGGTCAGGCCCTTAAGAATCCGATATGTTTCAATGAGCTCACCACTCATTCCTTTAAATTACAATGAGTCCCAACCTGTTTAATCTTTGCTTATAAGACCGTCCTTCCAGGAATCATCGTAGTGCACCTTCTCTCAACTGCCTCCAGTGAAATAATCTCTTGTGCCTTGTAGATGGTGGACAGACTTTGAGGAGTCCAGTGATGAGTTACTTAATGCAGAATTCTCAGCCTCTGAGCCACTGTTGTGGCCAATGTATTTATATGACTAGTCTAGTACAATTCTGGTCCTGATTTATAGAAATGTGAAGAGACTTCTGAAATGGGAATGTATACCTGAAGTCTGTTAGGCATGAAAATTTTACTCACCACGCAGTTCTTCAATTGGCTTGGCTGGATCTCTCTCTATTTCATTGACCAACAACTTTATTCCACGTAGCGTAGGGATTGCTTCAATGCTCCTGTTTAAAATCAAACAGCCAAATCCTAATGAAACAGCTGTAAATGTTTATGGCATTGGAACAATTTAAAAAATGGAGTGAGAGAGAGGCATTTGAATAACTACGTTCACTTTTTTTTTGTATCCCACATTCCCCCATGGTGCACTCCATTCTATACGTTTAATCTCTTATGGAATGCCTTGCATTCACTTCTTTCATCCCAAATGAAGGAACGGGTCCTCAACTATTCACCACCATGAAATCGCTCCCTCTCCTCTGCCAGAAAAATGAAAGTTGTAGGGAGGAAATAAAGAAAGAAACAAACATGCACTCACTATTCTTAAATATCAGAAAATATTTTGTATATAGTGACTTTCTTTGAAATGCAGTCTTATTGCGTTGGAATATCATGATAGTTCTGTTACCAAGGTATCCAATCCATGAGTAACTTGATATTTTAACTAATGCTTTCAGCTCTTCCATCTTTAATGGCACTTCAGAACTGTGCAGAATCCCTGATGTTTTTGTGGGTTAACTACTTCAGATGTTTACCAATCTGGTAGCTTGTATTCATTTAAAATTGTGGTATCATGGTTTGGTAAAAAAGAAATATTGCATGTATTAAATTGGGAGGAAGACAATAGCATTGTGGTAATGTTACTAGGCTCTTAATCCAAAGTTAACATCCTAGGGATGCAGGTTTAAGCCTCATTAAGACAGTTGGTGGAACGAATTCAATTAATAGAGCTAGTATAGAATGCTAGCCTCAGTTATGGTGGTCATGATAGTTATCACCAGTTGTTATAAAACCTTCTGGTTCATCAACCCTCCAGAGAAGGGAATCTGTCATTCTGAAGAGGGGTCATTGGGCCTGAATGCTCAAAGCTTTCTCTCCACAGATGCTGCCAGACCTGTTGAATTTTTTGAGCAATTTATGTTTTGTTCCTAATTTCCAGCATCTTCCATTCTTTTGATTTTTAATCTGCCCTTCTTGCCTGTTGTGGCTACCATGGGACTCCAGGCCCACAACATCATGGTTGACTTTTGACTGCCCTCCGAAATGCCAACTACTCAGTTCAAGACAATTAGAGTTGGGCAATAAATCCTGGCCAATGACACCCACATCCCACGAAAGAATGTATTTTCAAAAATTATCACCTGCTTTGGAATATCACCCATCACACCCTTCAATAAAACAATCACTTCACCTAGAAATATCGAGTAAACATTAAAGATCACCAAAGATGAAAGCTGATTTAACTTACGTGTTATTCCTAGCCAGCACCAATTTTATTTCTTTCAGTCGCTCGTTAGTTTTAGCTCGTCTCATCAATAATATGAAGTTTGGAGTTTCTGAACAATCCTGGGTCAGGACATGATAGCATCTATTGGGTAGAGAACTTCTCAATTCTACCTCATCAAAGGTCCTAACAGTATCATTTTCTGCAATACATTCACCTGCAGAACAATCAAAGAATGTTTACAAAGAATCATTCCACAGCCAACATACAAGTCTTGCTAAATTCTCAAAGAGTTGTAGGCAGTACCATTGCTAAAAACAGATTTCATTCATTGAATTCCCAACAGGCTCATTTTTACTTGAAGATATGGAAATTATTGGAGATGACACAAATAAATGCTAATGCTCATCTCATTCTTTTCACCCTTATAATAGTAAGTAAAGTCACCATTGTCCCAAAGGGCACCTCTCTCATTAGAGGGAGACGACTGATGGTGGTTTAATCTGAGGGCCACCACGCCTCTGACAAGGGGAGAGGTTGGGAAGGAGAATCCTTCAGGTAACCCCTAGCCCTTATGATAATGGATTGGTTAATCTGTGTGAAATTAACAAGTTAAAGGTAAAATAGGAGACATGCAACAGCATTAACATAAGGCAATCATTGACGCATTAATATTCTTATGTTAACAGTATTTCATCTTTTGGGTTTGTAATGCAGAGTAATGCCAACTGCATGGGTTCAATTCCCACACTGGCTGAGGTTACCATGAAGGACTATCCTTCTCAACCTCTCCCTTCGCCTGAGGCATGGTAAACCTCAGCTCAAATCATCAGCGGTCATCTCTCTCTCTCTCTCTCTCTCTCTGTAACGAGAGAGCAGCTCTATGTCTGGTAAAACTAAGGTGTCTTTACCTTTGATAATGAGATAACAAGGTGCAGAGCTGGATGAACACAGCAGGCTAAGCAGCATCAGAGGGGCAGGAAGGCTGACGTTTCGGGCCTAGACCCTTCTTCAGAAATGGGGGAGGGGAAGGGGGTTCTGAAATAAATAGGGAGAGAGGGGGAGGCGGATAGAAGATGGATAGAGGAGAAGATAGGTGGAGAGGAAACAGATCGGTCAAAGAGGTGGGGATGGAGCCAGTAAAGGTGAGTGTAAGTGGGGAGGTAGGGAGGGGATAGGTCAGTCCAGGGAGGATGGACAGGTCAAGGGGGCAGGATGTGGTTAGTAGGTAGGAGATGGGGGTGAGGCTTGAGGTGGGAGGAAGGACAGGTTAGGGAGGCAGGGACAAGCTGGGCTCGTTTTGGGATGCGGTAGGGGGAGGGGAGATTTTGAAGCTTGTGAAGTCCACATTGATACCATTGGGCTGCACTTTACCTTTGTCTTGATTTCATCTTTAGAAATTCACCCTAAATTATTTGACTGGTTCCAAAACTTGAAGAACTTCTGTAACGTGGAGGGAAACTTTTTCAACATCGCTGCTTTATCTGCTCCCCATGGAGCATCTGTTATTGGTTTTAATATTTAAATAATCTGCATGAGCTTCAAACTAAATTCAAGACAAGTTTTCACACAGACCACCACAACCAATTCTGGAGATGAGAATCTGAAATGATAATTACGTTCATTTATTGCTAGAAGCAGGTCCTGAATTTCAGTCACGCTGCTGAAGCCTTTTTGCTGCACTCGTACACTTATCGCATGCATGGGCAGTGCTGTGGGAATCTGCAAACCCTGATAGTAGGCTGTCATCTGAAAGAGAAATGAAAAGGTTTATGGTCCTACTGGCGTGGAAGAGCTAAGTGTGAAATAGAGAGATCACCGAGGCACCATGAAGCAACAGTAGATAAATACCCGGGGCAGTCTGATGATTGTATCAACTGTTCGTGGAGAGGTTAGAGCCGCCAATACTGTAATCTGACGAGAAGGATTGTGTTGATGGGTCTGAGAGAATCCTAATGCATAGGCCAATCCTGGGACATAGTCGCCAACCCTGACCCAAAAAGAAATGGATGGGATATTAGTATTGTGCAAATCAAAACAGATGAAGTATAATTTAGATAAATATGAAGTTATCAACCTTGGTAGCAAACGCAGGAAGGCAAATTATTATCTGAATGGGAAAGTGGGAGGTGTAACAAGATCTGGGCGCCCTTGTTTACCAGTCGCTGAAGGTAAGCATGTAGGTACAGCAGGCGGTAAAGAAGGCAAATGGTATATTGGCCTTCATAGTGAGAGGAGCAAGGATGTCTTACTGCACTGTACACGGCATAGGTGAGACCACACCCGGAATACTGTGTGCAGTTTTTTGGTCTCTTTATCTGAGGAGGAATGTTCTGGCAATGGACGAACTGCAACAAAGGTTTACCAGACTGATTGCTGGGATGGCAGGACTGACATAATGGGGAGCGACTGGATTGGTTAGGAAGATACTCATTACAGTTTAGAAGAATTTAGGTTTCTCTCACAGAAACCTGTCAAATTCTAGAACATAGAACAGTACAGCACAATACAGGCCCTTCTGCCCACAATGTTGTGCCGACCTATTATCCTACTCTAAGATCAAACTACCCTGCGTACCCTCCATTTTACTATCATCCATGTGCCTACCCAAGAATCGCTTAAATGTCCCTAATGTATATGACTCTCTAACTCTATCTAACAGATTAGACAGAGTTAGAGAGTCATAGAGGGTTGCAGCACAGAAAAAGACCTTTCATTCCACCAAGCCCACACTGGTCAAAAATGAAAGTGAATTATTCTAGTTGCAGGAAGGATGTTTCCAATGACTGGGGAGTCCAGAACCAGATGGGGTAGGCTATTTAGGACTGAGATGAAAAATGTCTTAACCCAGAGGGTGTGAGCCTGTGGAATTCTCTGCCGCATAACAGTTGAAGCTAAAACATTGAAGACTTTCAAGAAACATAATATGTGGTTCTTAGGGTTAAAGGGATCAAAGGATATGGGGAGAAAGTGGGAACAGGGACCATATGGAATAGTGGAGCAGGCTCAAATGGCCTACTCCTGCTCCTATATTCTATATTTCTAATTATGTTGTAATACTTACACTCTTGCGTTGTATTTCAGACCGTTAGGAATCTTTCCCCATTGCATTTTGACCTTAACTGCTGGATGACTTGCAAGACGACCATTGGATACTCTAACGGAAACTCTGTATCTCTCACAGTTTTCACCCCACCTTGCTGATGTCTACAGAGCGAAAACAAGCCACAGTGAGACAAGGAGACGTGTTATCTGTGGGTGCTTCAGAAATGTTTAGCAGAAAACAAATGAGTTAAAGCAGACCCAGCCATTACCAGCACTTTGTGGGAGCTGGGCATTGCTGCGTCAGCGCAGATTCTCCAGTTACTTGATTCGTTCAGTTCCACCACACGCAAGTGAACTCGAGGCAGGCGAGATGACATTCTCCCGTATCCTGTGAGCTGGTAGCCTTGTTGTCGGCCATCGGTCCTTCTAGATCGAAGCAGAACCACTAGCAAAGGAGCGCCCAGCTTGCTAATCAGATAGCGCTGAAATTGTAAATAAAAATATAGGTCATGTTTTAAAACAAAAACATTCCTCCGCCACAATAATCTCCAAGCACTGAAAACTGCTCAGTAACAATGAGACAAACCTGTGCAGATGATCCGAGGAGAGACGCACCATAACTGGCACGACTTTGCCTTGACCCTGAGCTACGTCTTTCCTTGATAATAAGGCTTGCACTTGAGGTAGATTTTGAAGTTGAAACACGTAGTGACCTCTGACTTGTGACTGTGTACTGAATAAAACCAATTCACAAGTTGATAATCTGAAGATACAGATGAGAAACCAAAGGCTAAGCTGTCTCAATGACTGCTGGCTGATAATTAATTGTTTTTTTTTAGTCTCTTAACCTCATCTGCGCAAATGTAAATATTTCAGTGTCACAATATGAATAACATTGACACCAACTATCCACCAGTATATTCTTACAAAACAGATTAAATTAGCTCCAGATAATGAATCTCAAACGTGTTACATAAATGTCCAAATATCACAGAAAAAAAAACACGCTTGATTAGTGTGTTAAAACACACATTAGAGAAGTATATTTATCTTACCCTGCTGTTTTGCAATGGTCTGAATGCAAGGTCCAGGATTTGTTCACTCAGTGGCTGTGGAAATATATTCAAATAAAGTTACTTTTCTAGAGAATTCATGAGGTGGTATTGCATTGTCATCATTCCCTGTTTGTCTCATAGATATCGACGATAATCTGAGGTCTTCTTTAGAAACAGAGGCCCCACTTTCCTAAAATCACCTTCATGGATAGACACAGAGCCTAAGGGGGCAGAAACATCATTCCAAGGTGTCCCCTTCCACCATCTTGCCCCATATTTACATACACTTATCATAGAATCACAGAATTCCTAAAGTGTAAAAGCAGTCCATTCAACCCATCAAGTCCACACCAACCCTCCAAATAGCATCCGACCCAGACCCATTCCCCTACCCTTTTCCTGTAACCCTGCATTTCCCATGGCTAACCCACCTGGTCTGCACATCCCTGGACACAATGGGCAATTTAGCACGGCCAATCCACCTAACCTGCACATCTTTTGAAACCGGAGCACCCGGAGGAAACCCACATAGACACGGGGAGAATGTGCAAACTCCACACAGACAGTCGCCTGAGGCTGGAATCAAACCCAAGTCCCTGGCGCTGTGAGGCAGCAGTGCTAACCACTGAACCACTGTGTCATCCTTATGTTCAGTATAATAAGTAAAACATCACATAAAGGAGTAGGGAAGAAGTGTGATATGGTAGGATGATCATCTGTGATCACATTGAATGGTGGAGTTGGCTCCATGGGCCGAATGACCTACTCCTGCTCCTATTTTCTATGTTTTTTGATAAGCAGATTGGCTTAATATTCTCTGTGAACTAGTTTAAATCCAGTCGGAGCTGAGTGGCTCTGTCTCTATTGGTTGGAAGAGTTCTTACAAGAAATAAAGTGTTTCTTCACACTCTCATGGCCAGTAGGTAATTTTGGAAGTTTGGGGAGTAGGTTTTTGATGCTGGTGTTCTGTTGAGACAGGGCAGAGCGACCTTCACTCAATAGAAAGAGTTCATTGCTGAGATCAGGCATAGTAAACATCAGGTTATTGGCATGGACTGTAGCCACAGTTACCTGAATTTGAGAGTTGGCCCTACTGGACCTCCTGCTGATTCTCCTGCTGATCCTCCTGCTGTCCCTCTTAATGATTGTCTTGCTGATCCTTCTGCTGGTCCTCCTACTGATCATCTTACTGCTGCTGCTAGTACTGCTGCTAGTACTGCTAGTGCTGATCCTCATAGCAGACTTTCTTCCAGGAATTCTGACTGGCTCAGAATGTGAGCGTTGAAGGCTACTGGTCATACGACTTAATGATGAGCTTGAAGAGGAAGTGCTTCTGGAACTTGAAGTCCAAGTAGTGTTGTTTCCTCTTTTCTGTGAATAAAGCAACATTTTACAGCAAATTGTTTTGCCAAAACAGTGACTCAATGTGAAAGATTGACATAGGAAAAGGAAGTTTAGGGAATATGCTGGGACTTCCAGAAAGACTGACATATTGGAGACCATGATTGAGTTTATTTCTTTTCCTCTGGTCAGAACTGAAGGAGGTACAAAACCTATTAACATTTGCAACACAGCAAACCAGTTTGATCCCCTGCTGTGGGACTACTGAACCAGTTTATTTGAGTCATTATTAGAACAGGGACTCCAATCACTTATTTTTCCAAGCTACTTGCTCACAGCTTGGTTGACCAACAGGGATATATCATGGAACTTGGTGTTTGCCCATTTCACCTTGTGTTTGGTTAGCGGTGATATTTTGATTATGGCCATCATGCTTTGAGAATGATTGAGAATAATCATGCAGAATTTCTTTGCTTCACATTGCCTCACTAAAAGTTCCAAAATCTTGATACGTTGAAGGTGTAATGTGATGGATCACCACATATATTAATCAGAAGATACCTGATCTCTCTGTTGCATTAGTGTTAGCTGTTGATTACTGTCGGGAACACTTCTTGGTAGTGACTGTTTGTCGGAAAGCCGAATTATTTTTGAAGATGCTTTGGATCCTGCTTGTATCTCCAACACTATCTTTTCAATATCTGGTGCTGAATCAGCTGGAATCAAAAAGATTTTGATGACATGAGCGGTACTTGATTAATGGTTGATGAAAAAACATATTTTGACAAAAGCATTCTGCAAGGAGACCCAAAGACACAGTTTTATTTAACTATCAGAATGATTGTTGTCAATTCATCGAAGAATGTCACTAACATATTGGGACAATCAGGGTTGGACCAGTCAACCAATAAATGGTGACTCAAAGAGAAGAATGATTCAAGTTGCACTCGCTGATCCTCTAGTCTTTTCTATCCGACCTTAACTTTGACCCCTCCTATGCTGATCTAGAGAATGAAAGTCATTGTGCAACTCTCAGGTAAAGTCACGACTTGTGACTGTACAAGCCATGGAATCTACAGTAGTAGGACATTCCATGGTTTGCTTTTGGAAGGCCTTCTTTAAGTGACAATCACTTTAAGAAAAGGAACAGTGATCAGGAATAGAATAGAGGAAGTGTACACAGCAATTTAGACCTTCTGCCTGCTCTACAATTTTCTTACATGCATCATATACATCTACTTAATAGCTGTTCCTTGCCTTCTCTCTCACACCTTAATACGCCTGCTTCCTGAATTCCTTATTTACCTTCTGTCTAAGAACCTCAATTAAAAAGAAAAACGAACATATGAGGAAACCACAACTATGCTTGCCAGTCCTAAGTTTTGCAAATGGCTTCACAACAACCAGATGCTGTAATTTCCAGGGAAGGAGTACAGTACAGGAATAAAAAAAAGCCGCATAATCATTGGCAAATCCCTGTTGAATCAATATGTAAGTGTGCATGGCTTCTCGGTTTTCAGGCTCATAGAGCTACAGTTAATTGGACCCATCTGATGTTTGGACCAAGTTGATGACAAGACAGTTTCTTCCAGTTGTGTGCATGGACTGCAATGCACATGTTCTCATAAAGCTAAGCTTCAATCTTATTAAGTTACGATGCATCAGCACTTTAAGGAAAACTCTTTCTTGTGCTCTTACCTGGTGCAATTGATACATTCAAACTGTGTTCTCCAATCAACCGGTACAATGGGCTATGTCTGATGGAAAGGGCATTTTCCATTCGTGCAGCCACACAAGCTTTGAGGCCAAGTTTGGTTGCTTCTGCACATGTGCGATAGGATGCACGATTTGGAAGACGTGACCTCTGCTCCTCTTCAGAGCGTGGGACTTGGTCAGACAGCGTTTCTGGAGAAAGATGTGACTGTAAGACACAAGGAAATGGAAGATGGCCATGAGATGGTACCGTAAAGATGTGGGGTTTTTTTGCTGCTACATGCTGGGAGACGTTAATGTGTAATGGATTGATGTGGTAAGTGTGCACTGCCTGACAGTAATGACTTGACTCAGTTTTTTTTTCATAAAATCCCTACAGTGTGGAAACAGGCCATTCAGCCCAACACTGACCCTCCAAAGAGCATCCCACCCAGACCCATCCCCATACCTTGTATTTCCCATGGCTAACATACCTAACCTATGCATTTCTGGACACTACGGGCAATTTAGCATGGCCAATCCACCTAACTTGCACATCTTTGGACAGTGGGAGGAAACTGGAGCACCCAGAGGAAACCCCTGCAGACACTGGGAGAACATGCAACCTCCGCACAGACAGTTGCCCAAGGGTTGAATCAAACCCACGCTGTGAGGCAGCAGTCTAACCACTGTGCCACCGTGCCCCATAATTTCTGCTGATGTTTCAACCTGAGCCATTCTCTTGACTGTGGTGACATTCCTTAAAATGCCACCCTTAGGTGCAGGACATGGTAGGCGGATACCAAATTAATCTCAGCCAGAGCAGGAATTGAATCTATGCAGTCGATGTTATTCTAAATCACATTTAAGCCAACTGAGCTAACCAGCCCCACTGGTGGGAGATAATTGAGATCTGAGTGTGAAGCACGTTAATGTGATTGCAAGCAACAGATATCACATACCACAACTCTGTTGCTTGCTGATCGAGATACGGAAGCTGAGGATCTAAACTGTTGTCTTGACATGCGATTTACTGGTGTCACAGGTAAAATTGGAGTAATTTTCTCATTGCTCTCAATGTTTCTTGAAACAGCATAAACCTGAGAACTAAGCATTGAATATTGTGTTAGGCAGTAATATTATATTTGATATCAAATTGTTATCACTTAATCAAACAAGATAGCATTACGTACATCATAGATAGAATCTTGTTCTCCCTTTCAGCTGGTGAACTGTCAATCCTGAAATTTCCATCCTTTAAGTTTAACTTTGCAGTAATGGCTACGGGAATAATTGAACGGACATTTGCCAGGAGCTCCACACCTGATTGGATCTGAGGCATATTTATTCCCATGAATACTCTGGTTTGTACAGACACACTGCAAAAATAACAAAAGGCATCAACAATAAGCAGACCTGGTAAGACTATGAGGCATCATAAAATAATCGCCATGAACAATAGTTCATGTAAAGATAAGTTTAATTGGTAACATTTCTGGTTCTGCAAGCAAAACAGTTTGAATTGAATACCTTGGGTTGAGGTTTGCATTCAGTTGAATTCTGGAAGAGAGCAGCTGACGAATGTTAGTGATTGCAGATTCAGATTTGACATTAACTATTTTGAGAAAAGGGATAACAGAAAAAAAATGGGTCATGACTCTGTTTCTTCCTCGGTGCCAGCTATGCTTCATGTAACCTCTACCAACGCTGCACTACTCCATAATACTATTTCATGCTAATTACGATAGTTGTTCTAACATTTGAACAGTGCCGATAGCTAAAATCTGCCTGACATCACACTCGCGCCAATTTCTGGCCAAATTAGGTGATACATAGAGAGTGAGAGAATGACATCATTTCCGCGTGGCAGAGGATGAGGTAGCAGACTTCAGCATGGTCAGGATCGTCCACCGGCCAAACTAAAGGAAAGCTTTGCTCTCACCCTCAAATTCAAGCATTCAGGACAATCTTACTTTTGGACATTGCTACAGCAGCTAAAGTGATGCCCAGTTCCATTGGCAGTCCGATTGCTGTTGGTACCACATGTCGCATCTCAGCAGCTACCAATGCTTTGGATGGTCTGAAGCTGACCCCGCCTCTAAGTTGTTGTACATACTTGTTCACTTGATCAGAGGTACTCTGTCAAATGCAAAGCAGCAATTCAATTATATCAAGGTTGACAATTTCACAGCATCTATCTTTGGCCTGTTTATTAAAAATATTCTTTATAAGTAATAAAGTTATAAGTTTACTACCTGTTGAAGTCCATCAATGTCATCCTTTCGGAGCTGTACGAAAGCTAATTCTTGACCGAACAGTTTCAAGTATGCTGAAGCCAGAGGTTTCTCTTCTGGTAATTCTTTCCAGTTTATGAACTGTGTATGGTATTAATACAGAACACTCACTAGTCCATATGATCTTAGGTAAAGCATTTCTCAACAAGCTAAGGGGCTAAACTGATCTCACCTTGCTTAAGATGCGACGAATATTTCTGCTGTCAGTTTTCCTGAGGTCAGGTGCAGGACGGGTCATCAGGATCTCCTGGAGACCTTCTGCCCGTAAGCCAATCTGTGAAGAATTAAAAGGAAACATTAAGAAACAAAACTATCTATAAAATAAGCTAGAAAAATCGATACACAAATATTTTCTAGTCAACCTGATCAGAGATGCTATGACTTTGATCTTGGGCCTCCTGTCCCATACTAACACTGCATCAGAAGAGCCTCAGTAACAAATACACAACTGTGCAAGGTTAATTGCCATCGTACCTCTATTAGATCTGATGAGACTCCGAGGGCATGACCTCTGACTTTGGCCAAGAGTGCTGTAGGAATGACACTGCCGGAAGTCCTAACCATAAGAACCTTAGCAGATGCTCCTGCCATCATTTGGTCTACATCACAAAAATAGAACAATTAAATAAGCACTTTCATAGTTCCTTGAAAATGTTGCTGATTGCGTGATAGGTTAAAGAAAGACTTGAAAACAGTTTATAAGATTGGTAGAAAAAGGAACAGGAGTAGGCCATTCAGCCCCTCTAGACTGCTCCGCCAATCAGTCTGATCATGGCTGATCTGTGGCTCATTCATGGTTCTTAGCTAAACTGGATAGTTCATTGTTCGTTCTGAAAGCTTTATAAATAAAGATTGTTTCTATTTTATGGTAGCACAACTCTGAAGGCAATAAATTCATAGGGCTATTTAAGTTATCGTTATAAATGTTGCTACAGGCAGTGGACCAATATACTTACACATAAATGTGTCAGCACGGTAAACCTTGCTGAACTGGTGACCAAGTTGATCAAGTTTGGGACTTAATATTTTCAAAGCTAGATTGCAGGCAGAAGCCCTGTGGACAACAAGAGCAGCAGCGTTTAACAAACATTGGGGCTTAATATTGAATAAGTTGCAATATTACTCTGGTTCAGGGGATCTGTTTACTTACAGTGAATTGATGGATGGAAGGGAACTTCTGGACAGAGCTCTGATGTGTGAGTAGGTAAAACTTGCCACCTGCAAACTGGTCTCGCTTAGCAGTGACTTAGCCACAATGGATACTAAAGTCAAAGGTGGTTTGGTGGCGAAGAGTACCGCACAAGCCATGATTCTTTCTTCAGGATGATGCTTCTGATTTTGGAATATCTGGACAGCGATACGTTGCACCTTGGAGATAATTTTTAAAAAAAGTGCTATGTAACCATGGTAATGGCACGTGGAGCTGACGCTGGAACTGGGCTAGATAATCAGGCTACTGAATTCAATGAAATTGAACACGGGCTGGTATGAGTAATGGGTGACTGCTGGGGCAAACCTCAATTTTTATGCCCCTGCCCATGGTCAATTTTGTCCAAAATCACCCATCTTTATTGAGAGATGGCAATGTAATGGGAATGTTACCAGACTAGTTATCCAGAAACACAGGCTAATGATCTGGTGACAAGATTAAAATCCCACCTATGGAGTTTAAGTTCAGTTGAATAAAAATCTGGAATTGAGCTAGTCTCAGTAACGGCTGTCATAAAAGCAGTAGCATATATCTGTTTCAATAATGTACTTTAGGAGAAGGAAGGAAGTCTACTGAGCTAACCTGTAGAGTGGGTTGACCCTTAACTGCCCTTTACAATGGCTGAGCAAAGCAGCCAATTCAGGGGCAGTTAGGAATGGCATCACCAGCGATGCCCACATCATGAAAGAGCACAGAATGATTTAAAATGTTGAATGTGATCAAGTTCAGAAAGAAATTGAAACAGAAGTCAATTTCATCGAAAGTAATAGAATACAAATCAGGGTAACGTACAATGCGTGGGTCCTTCCTTGCAATGTTGCGCAGGGCCAGGATAGCATCAACTCGGACTTTCAGTGGTAGATTGGTAGCTGCTGTGCCGAACCCAGGTAATAGCTTCATGATGTTCTTGATGCTTGCTGGCTGCCCTGCATTGCCAATCGCCTTGAGGCCAAGGACAATGTCCTCATCAAGGGGTCGATTGCTGGCATCAATGAGTAAGTCATGGATAGGCTGTAAAGACAGGTCCCAATTAGGAGACATTCAGAGGTCACACAATCACAGCAAAATGAGCAAGACAAGTCAATGAGTTAAACGTAGCTTACTTTCAATAAATCATCGGGGCAAGTTGATTTCTCTGCACATTGCCTGAAAACCATGGAACCATAGGCAAGGAGTACAAGCTTGCGGGAAAGACGGTGCCGGTTAATTTGTGGAAGCTGAAGGATTTCCTGCACAGAGAAAGCAAATGAGAGTAAGCATTACATTTACAATGTAATTGTTAACTTTGCATAAATGGCAATTAGTTTGGAATTAGAAATCTGCCGCATGTTTGTGGCACTGGACAAATAATCCAGAGAGCTTAAGCTGGATCCCACTTAATGTAGAATGTGAAATCAATTTAAAAATCTGTAACTTTAAAGTGGCTATGAAGCAACAAGGCAAGGGAATACATGGTGAATGGTAGGACTCTGGTGAACATTAAGGATAAGAGGGATCTTGATGTGCATGTCCACCAGTCCCTTAAGGAAGTGGAATAAGGGGAAATAAAGTGGTTAAGGAAGTATTTAGGATATTTCCCTTTATTAGTTGAGGCAACAAGTTTATGAGCAGGTGATGCTGGAACTGTATAAAGTGATGGTTAGGCCACAGCTAGAGTATTGTGTGCAGTTCTGGAATCCACATTATAGGAGGCATGTGATAGCACTGGAGATGGTGCAGAGGAGATTTACCAGGATGTGACCTTGGGCTGGAGAGTTTCACATATGAAGAGAGATTGGACAGACTGGAGTTATTTTTCTTGGACCTGAGGAGATTAAGGGAACATGAATGAGGTGGAGAAAATTATGAGGGGCATAGACAGGGTAACCAGGAAGAAACTTTTCCTCTTGATGGATGGATTAATGACCAGAGGGTGTAGATTTTAGGTAAGGGGCCAAGGGTTTAGAGGAGATGTAAGGAAAAACTTTTTCACACAGAGGCTGGTGGGAATATGGAACTCCCTGTCTGTAAAGTTGGGAGAGGCAGAAACCCTCATCACATTGAAGAAGTATTTAGATGCACACTTGTGATGTGAAAGCATACAAGCCAGGGGGCCAAGTGTTGGTCAATGGGATTAGAATAGTTAGGTCATTGTTTTTGACCAACGTAGATTCAATGGACAGAAGGATCTTTTCCTGTGCTGTAAATCTTAATGACTATAAGTTGTCAGAATTTATTTGTTAAAATGTCAGTGGGTTCATTGATAACTTTGGGAGAATGAAATCTGCTATTCTTACCAGAACTCCAGTTCCATACAATCATGGCTTACTGTGAAGTTGTCCACTTGGCTACTGGTGATGGCAGTAAGTGCTAAAGATGGCCACACTGCAAGAATGATATTATTTTTAAAATTGTATGTGCACAGAAGGTGGTGTGCACAGCCCAGACCATCATGGAAGCCAACCTCCCATCCATGGACTCCATTTACACGGCTCGCTGCCACAGAAAGGCAACCAACATCATTAAAGACCCATCACACCCTGGTAATGACCTCATACAACTTCGTCCATCAGGCAGAAGATACAGAAGCCTGAACACTTGCAGAAGCAGGTTCAGCAGCAGCTTCTTCCTGGCCATTATCAGACTGATGAATAGACTGTCTGGCCTCAAATAACACCGATTTTGCTAATGTTGATCACCTAGTGCATGCCCTGTGCAATGTAACCTTTATGCCTCTGTCTAAGTCTTTTTGATCACTACATCCTTGCTTACTATGATCTGCTTGTCCCGCTCGTAAACAAAGCTTTTCACTGTATTTTGGTACACACGACAATCTATCAATGAAGAATAGCACACCCACCTTCGTTAAAATTAGAACATCTCGATCAGTTTTGATTTGGTGCATAGTGAGAATGAGAATCTGAAGTATTTCAGCTTTGACGTTCTCTGATTCTTGAATTTGGCTCTTTAGGAATTTCAGAGATTCAATTCTTCCGACAGCAGGAAGTGCCTCGAGGAACCAGTGCCTACAGTTGGTGAATAAATGAGAGCTCCTTTTAGTTTTCATTCATTCTCTGTCCTGATTTAACATCATCAGTCACAATCCTATTTACTGCAGAAACTACATCAGTTCAAGAAGAGAGCTTACTGCTACTTTTTCAGGAGCACTATGATAAGTTGGAAACTGCTGTGTTTTGCTAGCTAAATCGAAATTTATCCACTCAACATACCAATACAATAATATGATGGATTACACTGCAACTTTTAAAATGGTTCATTGTTGATTCCTGAACAGCTTTCTCCAAACCTGCCAACCTCTACTACCTGGAAAGACAAGAGCATGGGAACACCATCATTTGCAAGTTCCTCTCAAAGTCACATGCAATGCTATCTTGGAAATACATTGGATTCCTTCAATGTTAATGGGCCATAATCTTGTAACTCCCTTCCTAATGGCACCTTGAGTGTTCCTATACCCCAAGGACTGCAATACTTCAAGAAGGTGGCTCTCCATCACCTTCTCCAAGGCAATTAGGAACAGGTAATAAATGTTGTCCTAGCCAGTGATGCTCACCTTCTGTGAAAGAAGGGAAACAAATTGATAGGATGTGCTGTGCAACTTGTTATTAATTATTACAATGAGTTAAACTACAGGTAGATGATGTAGCATAGATCGCCAGTCATGCTGGACATTGAATTATCATCATACTAGCAAAACATCTCCAATCCTCACACCAGCTCACTCATCATCTATATTTGAAAATCCCTGGTTACCAATGAGTGATGAAATTTTTGAATGGAATTGGCAGTTGATCAAATCTATTCTTAAGAGAAAAAATAAATGTGACCGTCATGGATTGTATTACTTGAAAGTTGAAGATTCTAAATGTGAGGGTCATTGATAAACTGATATCTTATATTTTGTTTTAATAAGACATGCCTTCGATTGGCAACGTTAGTTGAGACTTAAGGGGAATGGTTATTTCTGCCTTTTTGCAGGTCACCCTAGGCTGAGGTGAAGGTTCCAAAGCTTAGAGCAATGAGCCATGACCAGTGAATTTCTGGGACAAGTTGAGTGATAATGGTGAAGGCTCCAATTAAAAGCTGGCTTGCGTTTCCTTTAAATGCTCATGAACAAGACATTCTTTTCTCAAATCTTACGGCTTCTTTATCATTGAAGTTGGAAATGAGAGGCTGCTACGAGCAGCTGAAGAAGAAAACACAGTATCAAGCAGCAAGAAAAAATGTACAGGGAGGAGCTGCAATCCAGTGAAACATCATTCCACACATCAAGTGATTGATAGATTCATTGGATTTTGACTGAGATTGTCCAAACTCATTGCGCTTTGGATCTGTCATCTAAGTTAACCAAATAAAGTACAGGTGATAAATTTAAATTATGCATCTGATTACTATTAAAAACACGTAAAGATGTAGATTTGCAATTGAGGGCCAGAGGCAGAAGGGTCCCGTTGGATGTGATATTGCTGAATGATAGTCACTGCCGATCTTTCAGCTCAACATATTTTGGAGACAATTATAATTACATAAAATGTTCAACTTAAATAGAAATGTTAATGCTTCTACCTTTCTTCAGCGTGTGAGCGAATTGATTCCCAGACCTGTCCGAAGGCGCGGTAAGGAGCTATGCGTAGTAACTGGACAAGTTGCATGAGTCGATTTGGTGCATCAATTTGAACTTCCTGCACATTGTGCTGAGCCATGTGATTCAAGATATTTGTCACCTATTTAAAAACAGATAGGACACTTACTAAAATTAATTTCATTAATTATGGTGAAGTTCGCAGAAAGAGGCAAAGAATTGGCTGGTGAAATGCAGTTCCAACAACACTCCAGAAACTCAGTGCCATCTTGGGCAAAGCAGCCCAGTTAATTGACAACCCCCATCAGTGCCTTAAATATTCTTACTGTCCATCACTGACACACAGAGGCACAGATTTGCACCATCTTAAAGATGCAGTGCAGCAATTCATTTGACAGCATCTTTCAAACCTACAACCTCTACAACCCAGAACAAGGGCAGCAATTGGAATGGAAAGCTACCCACCTTGAAGCTCCCCTCTGAGCCAAACCAACTCTGACTCCACTCCAAGTCTAACTTTGGATGATATCACCATTCCTCCAATGCACTGGGTCAACATCCTCCCTCATGGCAATCCTCACAGCCCAAACACTGCATCATTGTGATAATAGTGGCATAATGGTAATGTCACTAGCAATCCAGAAATATAGACCAATGTTCTGGGGATGTGGACTCAAATCCCCCCATGACAAATGGTGAAAAATGCATTTGATAAAAGTCTGCAATAGTGAGATGGCCAAATGGTGATTCTCGTAAAAACTCACCTGGTTCACGAATATTCTTCAGAGAGGGAAATGTGTGTTCTTACCCAGTTTGGCCTACATGTGACTCCAGGTCCACAGCAATATGGTTGATCCTCTGGGCAATTAGTTATGGGCAGTAAATGCTGGCCCAGCCAGTGACACCCACATCCAATGAATGAAAAGAAAAGCTCATGATGGTGGCTCACCACTACCTTTTCAAAGGCAATAAATGCTGCCTTACCAGAGACCCCATATCCTATGAATGAACTGAACAGCAGAAAGAATATTCACTGATATATTCACCTGTTTTACCAGATTCTGGTCCTTAAGCAGCTGGAATGGTTGCTGGAGAACGGTGTTCACACTGCGATAATGTAAGCTTCCACGTTTTGACATTTCTGGTGTTTGTTCCGTCTGTTGAGATGTGATCTTCTCCAAGATAAGGCTTTGTCTGCAATGGGAAATGGTCATCAGAGGCTACCTCCAATGAAGGTGACAATGAAAGAAAGTAAATCAGCTTATTATAAAGGGGAGAAAGGATTGGGTTTGGGGTCACTGGGGAAAGCTTTTTATTTCACAATTAGTAAATGGCAATTTCATGCTCGGGCCAAATTTAACCTTGATTTAGGTCTACAGACGTTGCACTTACAGATAGCTGCAAGTTGTAAGTTACAGGCACTCGTAAGGAATGGAATGTAAAATGATATGGTGAGAAACATTAGAAAAGAAGAAAATTGGTTGCATAAAATCCAAAACCTTACCTGGCCTCCAATTGGACAGTCCCATCAAGTTCATGGAATGGTGTAAATTGATGAAGCTCTCGTACCCTGGCTTCCTGAATAATTGCACCCAGAGCTGTAGGTTTCAGGACAATGGTGGTAGCAGCAACTGCACGGATATTCTTGCCTCTCTGAAAGTAGGAATATAACACCTCTGTGATTACATTTCTGAGTATTTCCATTGGTAGTTTCAGAAAACATAGTCACGCATGACCCAATCCACCTCAGAGATGAAAGAATGGTGTTTTTTAGTCAGGAGCTGGATCCGAACTAATAATGATCTCATTTTTAGGGTCTTGCTGAATAAAGACATTTTATTGAAGCTTTTCATCTTGCACTCGTCAGGACAAGATAAAGATGCCACTGTTCCAACAAACCACTGGGCTGCTCTCTCATTAGAGAGACACAACTGGTGGGGGTTTAACCTGAGCGTTACTACACCTCAGGCAAGGGGAGAGGCTGAGAAGGAGACTCTTTCATGGAAACCTCAAGCGGTGCGGGAATTTAAAGTGCGCTGTTGGTGTTACTCTGCATTACAAACTAGCCATCCAACCAACTGAACTAGCCAATCCCCAATCTTGAAAGGATTCCATTCAAGGGGAAAACAACATTTCTAGTTCATGACAGGAGAGCACTGATAGGCAGGAAGTGGTCTCTGATTGGTGGAGGTATTACTCTGGAGAATGCAAACGAGAAAATAACGAACAACAGTTAAGTGTTAGGCTTTGTTTAAATTTTAAACCAGGCAGGTTGACACTGATTGGTCAAGCCATTGCCCTGAGAAATGATCCAGCGTATGGCTGCCACCTATTTTGTGGAGTTGAATCCGATGTATGTGTATTTACTCTTTGTCTGCAAAAATCTTACTTCAATTGCGGGTTAACTTGAAACTATTTGAGAAAGAAATGATGATGAAAAATGTACCTGCTGACAGGAAGGGCAGAGTTGGGTATAAATTGTTCCAGTTTGTTTTAAAATCCTCTCTTGACAGTTGGTGAGGTCCTTTGCTTTTGAAATAATCAAACGCTCCTTTCTCCTTTCCTCTTGAACTACATATCTTGCATGGCAGATTCCTTCAATCCCAGCCTAAACGTATCAAAATAAAATTCAGTTATTGAGAGATAGAAACTAGGAGAGAGCATAAGCTGATTCACCTCTTTGAGTCTGCTCCACCATTCAACATGATCATGGCTGATCCTTTAACTCAATGCCATATTGCCACATCCCCTCCAGCCCCCTTTGTGTGAAGAAATGTTTCCTCATCTCAGACCTAAAAGGTCTACCCTGTACCTTATCAGAACTGTTCTCCCGGATCTAGGGTTATCAACAAGGGGCAACATCCTCCCTGCATCTCGTCTGTCCAGACCTGTTAGTACTTTATACACTTTAATCAGACTCTCACTCATTTTTTCTAAACTCTGGTGAATACAAGCCCAGTTGAATCAATATTTCCTCTGCATATCCTTTCTTAGATAGGGGGGCCATAACTGCTTGCTTTGCAAAATTGCATGAGAGAAAGCCAGAGTCAATGAATTATAAAATTTTGTGAAAAAAAGAAAGCACCTCTTGCAAATCGTAGAAGTTTTGGGATTTTTTCATTGTGATCTGCAACATGTTCATGATTCCTTTGTGGATGTTCAAGAGATCTTCGGGTAGGCTTTCAGGAGCGAAGATATTTCCCACTCGGCCATTGTTGTACTCAAACTTTACAGGTGTGGTCAGGTGTGGAGTCAGTTTGGCCGTCAGCTGACGGAGAGAGGAAAACGGGTCTTTGGGCCAAATTCCATTCAGCTGTTGAAGCTGAGGGCTGTCGAGCTGAGATGAAAAAATATACAAGAGATTAACGCTATGCCAATACATAACTTACCCCAAACTTCATGAAAAAATATGATTTTCACCGACTTTTACATTGCAACCTTATGCCTGTAACTGTCACCATTTCAACTAATTGATCAAAGCTATCCAATCCTTCAATTCTATCAGAGATAGTAGGAACTGCAGATGCTGGAAAATCTGAGATAACAAGGTGTAGAGCTGGATGAACACAGCAGGCCAAGCAGCTGATGAATGGTCTAGGCCCGAAACGTCAGCCTTCCTGCTCCTATGATGCTGCTTGGCCTGCTGTGTTCATCCAGCTCTACACCTTGTTATCTCAATCCTTCAATTCTGACTGTTTATGCATTCTGCCTGATCTCCTGCACCACACCATCCATGGATTTGAAGAGCAAGTCCAGCATAGCACCAAACTCAGTTTTGGAAGCGTTCAGAGACTCACTCTTTTGGGCCTCTTGAACACTTCCCAATCCAATTCTTTTGAATGTGTGCACTTTAACTGTGATTGGAGCCTTGCAGACATCTTTGATTTGGCAAATTGCACAAGATTCATCTGGATTGTTATGCCAGCCAAGCAGTAGGATGGGTTCATAGTTGACTTGCACCATTTTCAGTACATATGCTCAGAATAATTACTGTCAGTTAAAGGCCACTTGGCCAATCAGGTCTGTGCCTTTTGTTTTTGTTTCATGAGCATTTTTGTATCTTCTATCATGTAACCCTATCAGCGTATGTTCCTTTCCTTGCTTCCTCGCATAATTACCTCGATTCTGTACTTTTAAAAAAGTTTTCTTGTGGAACCTGAGCATTGCTAGCTAGGCCAGCATTTAATGCTCATCCCTTGAGAAGGTGGTGGAGAGCTGTCTTCTTGAACTGCCATAGTCCCTGTGCTGTAAGTTTTTTTCTCCCTTTATTCATTCACGGAATGAAGGTGTTGCTGGAGAAGCAGCATTTATGCCCATCCCCAATTGCCCAGAGGGCAGTTAAGAATCAACCACATTGCTGTGGGTCTGGAGTCACATGTAGGCCAGACCAGATAAGGATGGCAGATTCCTTCCCTAAAGGACATTAGTGAACCAGATGGGTTCTTCCAACAATCGACAATGGATTCACAGTCATCATTAGATTCTTAATTCCAGATATTTATTGAATTCAAATTCTACTATCTGCCATGATAATACCTCCAGGCCATCACCTCCCCATTATGGTAGGATGTTAGGAAGGGAATTCCAGGATTTGGACCCAGCACCAGTGAAGGAAAGACAATATATTTCCAAGTCAGGTTGATGAGTGGCTTGGTGTTCCCATATATCAGCTGCCCTTGTCCCTCTGGAAGCAAGTGATCTTGGGTTTGGAAGGTGCTGTCTGAGGATGTTTGTTGAATTTCTGCAGTGTATCTTGTAGACAGTACACACTGCTGCTACTGAACGTCGGCGGTAGAGGGAGTGAATGTTTGTGGATGTGGTGCCAATCAAGTGGACCGCTTTGTCCTGGATGGTGTTGAGCTTCTTGAGTGTTGTTAAGCTAAGCAGTCATTACTTTCCTCCTTTAGACCTACTTTAGCCCTGTTTCAAATAAGCCTTGAAAGTCATCAAGAATTTTTGGAGCATCTCACTTTTGTCTTTTGCTCTTAGTGAAAGGCGTAAACAAGTTTATTTTGCACATTTGCATGGCTGGACCTGGAAAACCATGGCAGGGAAAATTGTGACTGTGGTAGATCTCACCATCTTCGCTCTAAAACTCTTCATTCCTGTCATCAAGACAATAATAATATCATAGCTACAAACACATTGTTAATTGTTTTGGATGCTTTAATACTGTTTGAACAGCTTAGATCCGATCACAGATAGGAACTTGTGCTTTAGTTCTGAAGTAAAACTCATTTCCATCGCTTAAAGACCCAATGCAATCTCTTGAATGATATTATTTCATTTCCACTTGATCCCACTCATCTCATACCGTAGCAAACTCCACAAGTTTCCATACCTGAAGAAGGTACTGATTTGTCCCTAGTCCCCTGATTTTCACTCTGCTGCTTATTCTAATGCCAGCTCTGTTCAAGCCTTTCTCCGGTAGTCCAGTCAGAATCACGCCATCGTATTTGTAAATGTGCAACTTGTTTTCAGAGAAGCTGGGACCTGTGTAAATTGAAACAGTTAAATAGCATCAAATTGTGAAATATCAAATTGCAATGGCAGCAAAAAATATTGATGGTATATGAATACAAAATACATACTATATCTGTTGACATGTTCACTCCCTGAAAATTAAAGAAGAAATATAAATGAGCATAGACTTTACCAAATGGTCAAGATTTTGCTTTAAAAAAATAGCAGTGGTCAGGAGAGGGGAATGTTTCAAGCATAGCCTTACCCGCAAAGGCGAGAGCCAACAAGAAGATGATTGCCTTCATGTTGAATCTTGAATTGGTTGGGTTCTGTCTCCCCGTGTATATATAGCCAGTAACCCTGCATCAGGTGACCACTTGAGATTGTCATGTTGCTGAATAATCCACTTTTTATCAGGACCAAAGTTCACGATTTTGGAATAACATTATTCCTTTTAACTAACTTTGAAGAGACAACAGGTCCCCAAATCTTAACATGATATGGAAAACAGCATTTCATTCTCATTATAAAAGCAATGACCATCTAAAATTTTTGTTAATTTATCCAGACATACATTTGTAAAATGTATTAATGTTAAATTGATGATGTGGCTTGACATGGCTGTAATCTTATTGCACAGGTTATGATGACCCAGAGATATCAAGATAAATGTGCACTTATTGGTACAGTGACTATGTGACACACATTTTGTTCCATCTGTCAATTTTTTGTTGACTTTGTTGAAATTTGCTTTGGGTCACATTGAATCTTTGAAAAAAAGAAACTGCAAACAAGTAAAGCAGTCCACCTTAGTCAGACATGCAAATCGATAATTACAAGTTGGAGGAATGCAGACACAATGATTTTGCGCAGAATTTCATGGTCAGGAAAGCATGATTCTGAATTCCAATTAGATTCACAATCCACCTGGCCAAGTTAAATGATGAACATTTGGATAGTGACACTTGTTCAGCAATGAGTTAATTAAATCTCTTCTTCTTCAATTGGTCTTTCAAATTATATTTCATTGGACTGCTCTCTTACATGAATCATTGATGAAGCCATTCTACAAATTAGGCATTTTAACTGTACAAGCACATTGTTAACTGTTTCCATTGTACCTTAGGAGCACCTCAGAGGATTCAAGCAACTTCATAGAATCATACAATACAGAAAAGGCCCTTCAGCTCGACAGGTCTGTACGGCCAAAGCTACACTAAATCTATACTATTCTCACTTTCCCACACTAGGGCCATAACCTTGGATGTTATGACACTTCAAGTGCTCATCCAAGTACATTTTAAAGCTTATGAGGTATCCTGCCCCAACTCCCCTCCCAGCCAATGCATTCCAGGCCCCCACCAGCCGCTGGGTGAAAGAAATTTTCCTCAACCCCCTCTAGACCTCCTGCCTTTCACTAAAACGTTACACTCCCCTCTTTTTGACCCTTTGAGTAGGGGGAACAGCTGCTTTCTATTCACCTTGTCCATGCTCCTTGAAATCTTATAAACCTGTCTGATCTTGCACCATGCAAGTTGTTTTAGAATCTGGGGTTTGGGATCACATGAGGGATCAAGAGCTCAAGTTTTAGGATTGTGAGCTTTGAGGTAGCAATACCTCTGTGGAGTTCTGACTGAGACCAAACATCAGCAGCTGTTAAAATCAATTCAGGACAAGGGGCAATAGTCTGAAAATTCGAGCTAGACTCATCTTTGTTATTTATCATTGTTATCATCTATCATTGTTATTCTAAATGAGGAAGGACCATTTTGAAGAAAAGCATTCTCTTCAGTGTTCCAGCCAGCCAGCGTTACTCCTTCACTTAACATCAATGAAGCAAATTATCTAGTTATTATTGCATTGCTATTTGTAAGGTTTTACTCTATTCAGTTTTTTTGTTATGTTTCACAACTAAAGCCAACATCTTCTCAATGGCAACTAGGGATGGGCAAGAAATGCTGGCCAGCCAGCGACGCCTACATCCCACAAAACGAATAGAAAAAAAACATACTTATAGAGTCAGAGAGTCAGAGATTCATACAAAAAGGAAACAGACCCTTCGGTCCAACCAGTCTGTGCCAAACATAATCCCAAACTAAACTAGTGTCGCCTGCCTGCTCCTGGCCCATATCCCTCCAAACCTTTCCTATTCATAGATCCATCCAAATGTCTTTTGAACATTGTAATTGTACCCGCATCCACCACTTCCTCAGGAAGTTCATTCTACAATCGAACCACCGTCTGTGTAAAATAACTGCCTGTCATGTCTTTTTCAAATCTCTCTCCTCTCACTTTAAAAATGTGCCCCCTTGCCTTGACTTCCGCCAAAGGGAAAAGACAGCTACCATTAACTCTATCCGTACATCTCATTACTTTATAAACTTTTACTAGGTCGTCTCTCAACCTCTTATGCTCCAGTGAAAAGAATCTCAGCCTATCCAGTCTTTCTTTATAATTCAAACCTTCCAAACCTGGCAACATCCTGGTAAATTTATATCTGAACCTTTTCCAGCTTAATAATATCCTTCCCATAACTGACCGACCAGAACTGGACACAGCATTCCAGAAGAGACCTCACCAATGTCCTGTACAACCTCAACATAATGTCCCAACTCCTATAAACAAAGGGCTGAGCAATGAATACAAGCAAGCCAAATGCCTTTTTAACCACCCTGTCTATATGTGTCACAAACTTCAAGGAATTATGTAACTGCACCCCAGATCTCTCTGTTCTACAACACTAGCCAAGGCCCTACCATTAATTGTATAAGTCCTGCCCTTGTTTGTTGTACCAAAATTCAGTAACTTACATCTATCCAGATTTTTTAGCCCATTCGATCAAGATCCCTTTGTAATCTTAGAAAACCTTCATCACCGTCGCCACCAATTTTGGTGTCATTGGCAAACCTACTAACCATGCCTTCTATATTCTCAACCAAATCATTGACATAAATGACAAACATAAGAAGACCCAGAACCGATCCCAGCGGGATACCACTGGTGACAGGCCTCCAGTCTGAAAAGCAACCTCCACTACTACTCCAGAAATGGAGAGGGGTAAGAGAGCTGGGAAATAAACAGAGAGAGGAAGGGTGGTGCTGGGGAAGGCAGGTAGGATGGTGATAGGTGAGTGCAGGTAAAGGGTAGTGGTGGTGTCCATCTTCTCTCCCATCTATCCGCCCCAACCTTCCCACTGACCAATCCTCACCAATGCCTACCTGCACTCACCTATCACCATCCCACCTACCTTCCCCACCACTCCTCTATCTATTTATTTTGGAACTCCCTTCCCCCTCCCCATTTCTGAAGAAGGGTCCCGAACTGAAACGTCAGCTTTCCTGTTCCTCTGATGCTGCCTGGCCTGCTGTGTTCCTCCAGCTCCACACTGTGTTATCTCTGACTCCAGCAACTGCCGTTCTTGCTATCTCCCCTACTATTACTCTGCCTCCTGTCATTAAGCCAATTATGTATCCAGTTGACAAGCTCACCCTGAATCCCATGTAACCTAACTACTAATTAGTCTACCATGCAGAACCTTCTTTGGTTATAAAGTGCTTTTGGGCATCCTGAATCAATGAAGGGACTACAGGAGCTCCTGACAGCTCTGCAGTGTGCCTTTCATAGGGTTTGACCATTTGCAGTCCATTTTGGCAGGAAGAAAGGATGAGCAGTACACTATTTAAGCAGAGAGAGATTGCAAAATGTAGTGTACAGAGGGTGTCCTAATACATGATTCACAAGTACTATTAACAAGTGAGCTGGAAAGCCAATGGAGTATTGTTTATTGCAAAGGGAAGGAAATATAAAATTAGAAATGTTTTTTCCAGAACCACTTCTACAGTTGTGGTCTCCTTATTTGGAAAATAATAAGTAATTACAATAAAAGTAATTCAGAGATGATTCACACAACTCATTCCTGGGATGGAATATTTGAGTCATATTTTAAGGGTGCTCAAAGAAAATGTGCAAAACAGAGAGATGGAAAGATTAGGAAAGGTGTTCTTGAGCTTGGAGTTGAATGCATGAGGTTAGTAGTAATCAAAATCAGAGATGCACAGATTTGGAGGAGCACAGAGGTTTTGGATGTTTACGCAGCTGGGGCAGTTACTGAACTAGAATCCCTACAGTGTGGAAACAGGTCATTCAGCCCATTGAGTCCACCCTCACCCTTCAAAGAACATTCCACTCAGATCCACCCCTCTACCCTACTCCTGTAGCTATGTATTTCCTATAGCTAATCCACCCAATTTGCACATCCCTGGACTATGGGCACTGTAGCATGGCCAATCCACCTAAACTGCACATCCTTGAACTATAGGAGGAATCAGGAGCACCAGGAGGAAACACACACAAATACGGGAAGAACTTGCAAACTCCACATAGACAGTCACCTGCAGCTAGAATCAAACCTGGGTCCCTGAGCTGTGAGGCAGCAGTGCTAACCACTGAGTCACCATGCCACCCTATAACTAGGGAGGGGTAAAGCCATGCAGAAGCATGTGAAAGCATACGCATGTAGGAATTAGGTGCAACAGTAAGCTATTTGGCCTACCCCTCAAACCTGCTCTGCCATTCAACATGATCACGGCTGAAGTGAATACTCAATATTCCTGCTGATCCCTGATAACCTCTTCCTCATCAAGATTCCATCTACCTCTATGTTAAAAACACACAAACTGTTTCTACCATCTTTTGAAGAAGTAAATAAGGGCGTGAGTTTTAAACTGAAGTGTTACTGAAATGTCGCTCAGCTGTGATGGATGAATGGGACTTTATGTGAGTTAAGATACAGGCAGTAGTGCTTTGGATGAGATCAAGATAGTTGAGCAATCAGTGGGAAAGACTGTGAAAGACGGTCCAAGTGAGCATTGGAATAGTTACCGGTAAGTCCGGAGAATAGCTTGAGAAACAAATGTTGTATATCAGAGAAAATATTGGAAGTGTGACTGTAACTCTTACAGGTTTTAATTCTACATGAGTTTCAAGTACAAATGAGCATCACAGAGAATAATGATTGATGACACTAAAGGTAGTGACTATGGGAGAATTTAAGGATATGGGGTAGCCATTTAAGACTGAGATAAGGAGAAAATTCTTCACCCAAAGAGTGGCAAGCCTGTGGAATTCTCTGTCACAGAAAGTGATTGAGGCCAAAACATTGAATGATTTCAGGAAGGAGTTGGATATAGTTCTTGGGGCTAAAGTGATCAAAGGGCATTGGGAGAAAGTGGGAACAGGGGGCTGAGTTGGGTCACCAAATCAGCCATGATCATATTGAATGGTGGAGCAGGCTCGAAAGGCCGAATGGCCTAAATCTGCGCCTATTTTCTATGTTTCTATGTTCCTAACTATGCAAAACAAGTTTACATGACATTGGGGCGCCAGGAAAGTCTAGGACAAAGGTTCTGATTGGCTAGAAGGCAAGTGTGAATGAACTTGAAAAACTAACATCAACTGTTGATTCAGGGAGCTAAAACAGAGATGCCAAGAGGTGATAAGGATTCACACTTTGACAATAATACTTTTCAATAAATGACATTGGAAGATTAGACAGAGCCATGTGATGTCACTGATTCATGAGCTGGTCATCATGTCCACACGCTCAAAGAGGTCTTAATAGGTCAAGGTCAGATTGCAACGTGCAAAAAATACATGGGTCAACGTCGGGAGGGAATAAAAAACACCTCCTAGATCTGTGTATCCAGGAGAAGAATGCTTAAGTAAAGACATAAAAAATTAAAGGGAGGTTTTCACTACAAAAGCAGAAGAATGTAGTGGGTTAAAATTGTATCAGAGATAGTAGGAACTGCAGATGCTGGAAAATCTGAGATAACAAGGTGTAGAGCTGGATGAACACAGCAGGCCAAGCAGCATCATAGGAGCAGGAAGGCTGACATTTCGGGCCTAGACACTTCATCAGAAATGGGGGAGGGGAAGGGGGTTCTGAAATAAATAGGGAGAGAGGGGGAGGCGGATAGAAGATGGATAGAGGAGAAGATAGGTGGAGAGGAGACAGACAGGTCAAAGAGGCGGGGATGGAGCCAGTAAAGGTGAGTGTAGGTGGGGAGGTAGGGAGGAGATAGGTCAGTCCAGGGAGGACGGACAGGTCAAGGGGG
>NC_063341.1:77041396-77042784 GCF_021869965.1 Rhincodon typus
AAAGGGGGGGGGGGTGGAGCCAGTAAAGGTGAATGTAGGTGGGGAGTTAGGGAGGAGATAGGTCAGTCCAGGGAGGACGGACAGGTCAAGGGGGCAGGATGAGGTTAGTAGGTAGGAGATGGGGGTGGGACTTGAGGTGGGAGGAGGGGATAGGTGGAAGGAAGAACAGGTTAGGGAGGCGGGGACGAGCTGGACTGGTTTTGGGATGCGGTAGGGGGAGGGGAGATCTTGAAGCTTGTGAAATCTACATTGATACCATTGGGCTGCAGGGTTCCCAAGCAGAATATGAGTTGCTGTTCCTGCAACCTTCGGGTGGCATCGTTGTGGCACTGCAGGAGGCCCAGGATGGACATGTCGTCTGAGGAATGGGAGGGGGAGTTGAAATGGTTCGTGACTGGGAGGTGCAGTTGTTTATTGCGAACCGAGCGTAGGTGTTCTGCAAAGCGGTCCCCAAGCCTCCGCTTGGTTTCCCCGATGTAGAGGAGGCCACACCGGGTCCAGCGGATGCAGTATACCACATTAGCAGATGTGCAGGTGAACATCTGCTTGTTGTGGAAAGTCTTCTTGGGGCCTGGGATGGGGGTGAGGGAGGAGGTGTGGGGGCAGGTGTAGCACTTCCTGCGGTTGCAGGGAAAAGTGCCGGGTGTGGTGGGGCTGGAGGGGAGTGTGGAGCGGACAAGGGAGTCACGGAGAGAGTGGTCCCTCCGGAAAGCAGATAAGGGTGGGGAGGGAAAAATGTCTTTGGTGGTAGGGCCGGATTGCAGATGGCGGAAGTGTTGGAGGATGATGCGTTGGATCCGGAGGTTGGTGGGGTGGTACGTGAGGATGAGGGGGATTCCTTTTTGGTTGTTATTGCGGGGATGGGGTGTGAGGGATGAGTTGCGGGAAATGCGGGAGACATGGTCAAGGGCGTTCTTGACCACTGGGGGGGGATGTTGCGGTCCATGAAAAACGAGGACATCTGAGATGTACAGGAGTGGAATGCCTCTCCTGGAAACAGATGCGGCAGAGGCGAAGGAATTGGGAATAGGGGATGGCATTTTTGCAGGAAGGTGGGTGGGAGGAGGTGTATTCTAGGTAGCTGTGGGAGTCGGTAGGCTTGAAATGGATATCGGTTTCTAGGTGGTTGCCCGAGATGGAGACAGAGAGGTCCAGGAAGGTGAGAGAGGTGTTAGAGATGGTCCAGGTGAACTTAAGGTTGAGTGAAGTGGATGAACTGTTCGAGCTCCTTGTGGGAGCACGAGGCGGCACCGATACAGTCATCAATGTAACGGAGGAAGAGGAGGGGGATAGGGCCAGTGTAGGTACGGAAGAGGGATTGTTCCACGTAACCTACAGAGAGGCAGGCATAGCTTGGGCCCATGCGGGTACCCATGGCCACCCCCTTT
>NC_063341.1:77042884-77043544 GCF_021869965.1 Rhincodon typus
TGAGGGTGTCAGTGGAGGGGGACTGGTCGGGCCTGCAGGACAGGAAGAAGCGGAGGGCCTTTAAGCCTTCTGTATGGGGAATGCAGGTGTATAGGGACTGGACATCCATGGTAAAGATGAGGTGTTGGGGACCGGGGAATTGGAAGTTCTGGAGGAGGTGGAGGGCATGGGTGGTGTCATGGACGTAGGTAGGGAGTTCCTGGACCAAGGGGGAGAAAATGGAGTCCAGATAGGTGAAGATAAGTTCGGTAGGGCAGGAGCAGGCGGAGACAATGGGTCGACCAGGGCAGTCAGGTTTTGGGAAGGAGATAGAAGCGGGCAGTGCGGGGTTGGGGAACGATGAGGTTGGAGGCCGTGGGTGGGAGATCACCTGAGGTGATGAGGTTGTGGATGGTTTGGGAGATGATGGTTTGGTGCTCAGGGGTGGGGTCATGATCAAGGGGGCGGTAGGAGGAGGTGTCAGAGAGTTGGTGTCTGGCCTCGGCGATGTAGAGGTCAGTGCGTCATACTACAACTGTGCCTCCCTTGTCCGCGGGTTTTATGGTGAGGTTGGGATTGGAGCGGAGGGCTGCACGTTCTGCAGGGGAGAGGTTGGAGTGGGTGAGAGGGGTGGAGAGGTTGAGGCGATTGATGTCTCGACGGCAGTTGGAGATGAAGAGG